>NW_015151405.1:169873-230508 GCF_000732505.1 Cyprinodon variegatus | reverse complement strand
GGGAACTGCAGGATTAAAAGATGTCGGACATCTATGGGTCAGTCCGCCTTCTCCGCCGAGTTCCAGAGATGTGAAAGCATCACATCTCTGGAACTCTTTGCCTCTGGAGCTTAAGTCACAGACTGATATTCGACTTTTCTCCACAAGGTTGAAAAAATGTCTCAAAGACAATCAAGAGTGTGAGCACTAAACTGGCTTGTACTGTACATTTTTTTTGTTTTGTTTTTTTGGTTTAACTTCTCTTGTTTTGTTTTTTTTATGCATCTGTGTGTCAGTACTAACCTCCCTCCCACTTAATGCTAACACCTTTTAAAAGCCTAACCAGGGACGAAGGCGGCAAATTAGCCCATGGCTACAAGCCTTATGTACTTGGACATCAGCCTCCTGTTTGGTTGCAATGTTTAATGTACTGTCCCTGTCAAAAAAAAAAAAAAAAAAAAGATTGAAATACAGGAAAATAAGACAGAATCAAAGCAAGTAGGGAAAAATAAGAAATATATATAATAAAATAAAAAATGCAGAAACAAATTAGAATGTCAAAAACAGTTGCACTAAAGAAAATAAAAAAGTAGGTAAGAAATGACCTGAAAGATTTTTATCCAGTCCTTTGGAGACCTTTTACCTAGAAAGCATGGATGGTAGGAAAGAAATAGTTTGTCTTTATTTAGAAAATATGGACGTGCTCATTAGTAGTAGTTTGACCCTGCAGTTTTGGTGCCTATCCACTTTCTGGCACCCCTCAGTGTACATTGGTTATTGCCTGGCCACCCTGATAAAAACATTCTACGCCTCTGCACATCAAACCATGGAGATCATTCTTTTCATTTTAATAAAACTGACATTTTTAGCAACTTAAATTTAGGAAAATATGAAATCTTTATAATGTATGGGAGCCCAGCTGGTGGTTTGAGGAAGCAGCTTAGTTTGCTTTTGCCTTGGATCAGCTCTGCCTGCTTTTCTCTGACATGGCCTATGGGTTTGTTGGAAGGAAAAACCAAAGTTCAAAGAACCGCAGAAAAGCCTCCTCCTCCTCCTCCTCCTCCTCCTCCTCCTCCTCCTCTCAGTGATGCTCAGCAGCAGTGGATGCTCTCAGAGCGGAGAACAGCGGTGCTGCTGCTGCAGGAGGAGAACACTGTAACCAGCTCCTCCTCCTCCCCTTCCTCTCCTTCCTCTATCGGAACAGATTCAGTCTGGACTTCTGGATCCAAGCTGAAACTTGTGAGTCCAGAGGAGGAACTTTCGGCTCGGCATGGCGTCTCTGCTGAACTCCGCCTGCCTCATCTTCTTTCCTGTTGCTCTGCTTCTCAGTAAGTATCTCAAACGCTCTGGCTCTGTTAGAGAGTGATTATGGGTTTCAGGACAGAACTTTGTTCTGCAGCAGAGATGCTGTGATGTTAGTTTTGCTGGGATCTGAGACCGGGATGCTCAGATCTCCCACCTTTCCTTGCTGCGTCCTGCTGGTGGTGCGCTGCAGCTGCGCACCGATCCGCGCCTTCCTGCGCGTTAAGGTTGGAGCTTTATGCATGCAGCTTTTTATGAGCCTTGCAAACAGCTGTTGCAGAAGCGACTCAGCTGTCAAACTTTTTACTATATTATCTCTTGAAAAGTTGAATTAAATGATAAATGTTGAGATTCAGATAAAAGTCACTTATGTGTTTTTCTGCAAACTACTCACTTTTTTCCACCACTCAGCACATTGATATCTGAAATCAAAACCATACAAAGGGCGAATGTCTACACTGGTTAAAATAAATTGGTATCATTTATTATGAAATGATTTTCTCTGTGCTTAAATCATATTGTTTTGTTCATGAAGACAATATAATAATGCCTGCTGCCAAATGTGGACTATACAAAAACATATAACTGATTTAATAATCTAGATGGAAGTGTAATCTTTACACTGACTTGCATGACAGATTAAGATATAATCCTTAGAAGCATGTAATTATAAATCCTCTTAAATACTAAAATATTATGTATATTTTTCATGCCACTGAAAAAATTAATTCAACCGCTTTTTCATTTACTTAATAATATTTAGTTACTTTAACACAATTGTTTTATGTTCTACCCTGCTAACATTAAACAGTTGTGTTAAAGATTAAGATAATGACAAAAATGGATGCATTTTTTTGTGTAGGATACCTTTTTGTCAATTAAAAGTAATTGTTTTACATTAAATAAAAAAAAAGTGTGTTTTTCCTACTTTCCTCCAGGAATTTCCCTCATGGCACTTAAAACTGACTAAATAAGTTGCACGATCAGTGTGCAGCAGTTCATCTCTAAACGAAATAGGTTGACCGACTGAATCTCTTAATGGGAAAAAAAGGTTAATTCTGCAGATGTCTGTGATGAAATCCTTTGTTTGTGTTGCTGAATATCATTGAACTCATGTTTTGTCTTGTTTCGTTAAGCTTCGGCTGTTTTTGGATTAATTTATTGATGAACCCTCACGTCTGTAATCTGTATCCTCTTATCGACCACCAAAAGGTTGTCACTGAAACGCTGAAGAAAACTCCAGATTTCTGTTTGTTTTTTGTAAGGAAAGCAGAGAAAATGGATTCTCTGCCTGGATTTTTCTGAGACTTTTAAAAACAGTTGCCTAGAGCCATCAAGTGTTTTAGAAATCACTGATTCATCTGTTCCATGCTGTTTGTGCTCCGCTTAGGGCTTCCCGTTCCTCACAGATGCAAGAATTAAATGTTTCTGTTATACTTTATACTACAAACAGATACCTAAGGATCGATGTCTACATAGTCGGAATGATTTATGCTGAATATAAAGTTGTTTTGGTTTTATCGGTTGGACTGGGAGCACAAACAGGATTTAGGATCTGGAGATTTTGAAACACATTGGGTTAAAGTGGCCTTTTGTAGCTCCAATAATAGCCTTGGTTTGAATCCCCTTCCCCTATTTTCTCCTCACTTTTTACTCCCTTTTTGTGTCATTTGTGTTGGTGCTATCTAAGGCTTCAAACACAGATTTTTCAGGGGCATGCTTAAGATACAGATGTAAGAATTTTCTCCGGGACAAAAAAAAAAAATCTTTCTGTTCACAGAAATTTTTTAAACATGTAACTGAAAGGGTTTTGATGTATTTTGTTTGATATTATTGTAAGTTTTTCTTGACAGCCAGAAATAAAGATGAAGTCCCAAGTTGAGAGCTGCAGGGTTTTCATGCTTTTCTGCTGCTGCTCACCTGATTTAAATGAATGGTTCACTGAAGCCTTTTAATTGTGCTTGATTATTGGTTGTGACATATCTGGGTACAGGAAAATAGCTTTAATGTAACACTTTTTTTTTTTTTTTTACATGTGGTGAACATATGTAGAATGCATATCAATTATGTATGAGGTTATACATTCTTTCGGGGAGCAGTTTGATACAGAAGAGCTGCTATCATCCATCATAGTGAAGATAAGGCTGAGCCCAATAGTGGTCCCAGATTAAGTGGTACATCTCTGTCCTGACTCTCACTAGAGATTTTTGCATGAATGCAGCCCCGTGAAGAAGCCATGCATGGTCCACTGCCAAAACACACACCTACTGTCCCAATAAGCTTTATTCTGTAGAAAGCACTAACTTTTCAATCATAAAACTGGTTAAAATTATGACATTTATTACTTTTTTATATCTTAAAATTTTCCTCTTCAAATTACTTAAATTTGTTTATTTGTGTGTTAAAGAGGGTCTCTTCAGACCAGAGAAATTCAGTTGACGTTTAACTATCCAATTATTTTACATTTTGAACTTAAACTCCCAGGGAGTCAGAGTCCGCACTTTTAAAATGTGTATATTGGTTAACACTAGATTGAATTACATTGCACTTATGAAAGTGTTTAACTGTGTAAGAGAGTTGGAACAACAATCTTAATATTCATTGCAACGTTTATCAGCATTGAATTGATCTAACAATAGTGAATTATCTAAGAGGCTTCTCCAGATCTGGTGCTAGAATATCCTTCCTTCCTACAGGTATCAACACCTACAACATCTGTTTAAAAAATAACTTATGAGTTGCTGCAACATTTAATTTCCTTTAAGGATTAATGAAGCATTTTTGAATTGAATTAAATAGTGTCAAAAGGGAAACGCCA
This sequence comes from Cyprinodon variegatus, assembly GCF_000732505.1. Taxonomy (NCBI): domain Eukaryota; kingdom Metazoa; phylum Chordata; class Actinopteri; order Cyprinodontiformes; family Cyprinodontidae; genus Cyprinodon; species Cyprinodon variegatus. The sequence continues at coordinate 226,409 of NW_015151405.1, read as the reverse complement.
CACTCTAGTATTAACATTCATTCATTAGAATTTATGGACAAATATAGTTGAGTATCATCAGCATAATAGCGGTAATTAATCCTATGATGTCTGATACATCATAGCCCCAGCTGGCCTGGGGCACGCTGACAGAAACAAGGCTGCTGTATACAGGTGCTGCCAGGCCCTTTGAACACAATCAACATCAACACTTCACCACTACCAGTGAGGTGTCTTGCACAAGGGGCACAACGACTTGGCTGGGATTGGAATTGTCACCCCTCTAGTTAGAGGACAAAGTTGTCAATGCTATGCCCCAACTCCTTAGACCACTGATGTTGTTGTTAGCTTTTAAGAGAAATGACTTCACAGATAGGTTGCCATTCTGGAAGAAACTCTGCTAATCGTTTATTTTCAAATTAACGCTTAACAGAGTTGCTTGGTGTAGATCGACACAGGAAGTACTTATTTATAAAACAGGAGCAGACCAAGCTACAACGAAGAACGAGTGCTGCATCTAAAATAATCAAAATGTTGCTCTTAGCCGCTCTTCCTTCTCCTTTCATCAGGTCACCAATAAGGACAAGATCATGGGTAGGAAAGGAAATCTGGGCATCTGTGCTGGATCTGGACAGCCTTTAGCTTTTAGAATAGAATAGAATTGAACCTTATTTTCATTACACTGTATAAAGTAGTCGTTAGTTTTAAATAAATTGCCTTTTATAAAAAGAACTATAAAAAAAGACACATTTTGCACAAACATAGCAAATATATACGGAAGAGGATTAGAGACATGGAAACATTTTATTTTTTTATTTTTTTTGTGTTTTATTTAGTTAAAGTAAATTTTATTTGAGCTTATTATCGGAAAAAAGTCAGAATTCTGACTTAAATATTGGAATTTCGACTTTTCTGTGAAAAAAAGAACTGTTAGAAAATAGTCAGAATTCTGCTGCTACATATGGGAGAAAAGTGCTCAGAGGCGCAGTGGGTAGCACTGCTGCCTTGCAGCAAGAAGTTTTCTGGGTTCGATTCCCTTGCCCAGGGTCTTTCTGCATGTTCTCCCTGAGCCTGCGTGGGTTCTCTCCGGGTACCCCGGCTTCCTCCCACAGTCCAAAAACATGACTGTTAGGTTAATTGGCTTCTCTAAATTGTCCTTAGGTGTGAGTGTGTGAATGGTTGTTTGTCCTGTTTGTCTGAGGCAAGGTACACCCTGGACGGGTCGCCATTCCATCAAAGGGCAACACAGAGACAAACAGGACAAACAACCATTCACACACTCACACCTAAGGATAATTTAGAGAAGCCAATTAAACTAACAGTCATGTTTTTGGACTGTGGGAGGAAGCCAGAGTACCAGGAAAGAACCCGCTCATGCAAAGGGAGAACATGCAAACCCCATGCAGAAAGACCCCGGGCCGGGAATCGAACTCGGAACCTTCTTGCTGTAAGCCAGCAGTGCTACCCACTGCACCTCTGTGAGAGGTGTGAAGATTTTCACGTGATACACAGAGTACCTGTGAAGCATTATGTATTTTTGTTCATTTCGGTGGGCTTTACTTATATGTTGCTTCATGCAAAGGATTGTGGGATTCCTCATAGCTCCTTTCCCTCACTCACTTCCTTATCAGACAGTATTTATCATGGCTAATGCTGACATATATCTGCTTTGGCTAAAGAGTCCTTTCTAATTGCAGCCTATATTTCCAGAGAGGATCATTGGAGCTGACTCTCCCTCCATCTATGACTTGTATAAGTCTAGGTAAAAAAAATAAAAAAAAACAGCAGGAAACAAACATTTCTACAGACCCCACACATCCTGGTCAGAAGCTGTTCAGGCTATATCCTTCAGATCACTGCCACACAGATTTAATAGCAAAATGAGCTTATAGAATATTCCCAGGCTGTCTCTCTATTATACTCAATCAACACCTAGAATCCCGAACAATCAGACACTCTGCTGGAGACAAATAAACCTTTAGCAATGCTACAACCTGCCTTCTATCTATTAAAAGATTCCCTCAAAAACAGATGGGCTGCACATCCACTCTTCTACATACAGCTTTAATCCTGCTTTAGATCCTTTCTTCAACATGTAGGGTGTCGTCAGAGGTGTCAAGTAACAGAGTACAAATACTTCCTTACATTACTTAAGTAGATATTTTGGCTATCTATACTTTACTGGAGTAGTTTTTTTAGACAACGTTTTACTTCTCCTTAAATTGTTTGTAATTGTCTCTACTTTCTGCTCCTCCCATTAAAAATAAACTTGTTAGTAATGTGTCATGTGTCATTTAAGCTCATTTTTTTCAAGGTCTATTGGTATTTAGAAAAAATGACAACCATTAAAAAAATTGTTTCACTCTACTTAAGTAGTTTTAAAAATGGTACTTTTACACTTTTACTGGAGTAATAAACATGTATACTTTTGACACCTCTGGGTGTGGTAGATTCTTCCTCTAGGACCTGCAAAACGTTAATTCAATTCAATTAAAAAATACTTCATTAACCTCAAAAGGGAAATTCATTTTTGGTACAGCCTGTCTTAGGGTAAAAAACATATTTCATACTTTTACTTATCAGGATACAGTCAAAGATGCGGGACGTGGTGTTTTTAGGCTTGCTGCCATCAAAGGCGCTGTCCTTAACTAGTAGAAGCAAAGGACATAGGGATCAAGTTTTTACCATGTTGGCAAGGTGAACCAGCTCAGCCAGAATTTGAATCAAGTGATGATGGTAAAAGGAGAAGTCTGGGACATTTTTAAACATTTTAAATTCAATTCAGTTTTTTAACATAGCGCCACATCATCTCAAGTCACTTTACAGAGACTGTTCAACCGGATCATAAGGTTAGATTGGTTCAAAGTTTTCTATCTAAGGTAAAACCAATTTATTGCATTGATTAATTGACTTGAAGGCAATCCCTCACACTAAGCATGATTTTTGCGACAGTGGAGAGGAAAAACTCCTTATTAACAAGAGGAAACCTCCATGAGGAACCAGGCTCAGTGTGGGCGGCCATCTGCAGAGTCTGACTGGGGTTCAAGGAGACATAAGCTGACATAAAAAAATAAGCAGAGACACAAAAGGCAACTGTCAACCAGCTCCACAGGCACCCCTGTCAAGGAAACACAAAGCCAGCAGACAAGCTCCGAGCCAGTTCCCATGTCAGGGGGTGAAAGAGAGCACATCCAGTTAGTCACAGTCAGAGAAACAGGACTATACTGAAAAAACAGGCAAAGATCCAGCATCTATAAACAAGATGTTGATAACAACAGCAGAGCTGATATTTCTCTCCAGGATGGTGTCACAGCCAAACAAGAACAGACTACAGTAGATGAAGCTACTATGAGAAGAAGCAGCGAGAGCATAACATTAGAAATTGAACTAATTCTAAACAAATCATGCAGAATGGGAGAATAAAGATAGAATGAAGCAGAATGATAAAAAAATGGTCCCTATGTCCTCCAGCAGTCTAAGCCTATAGGAGCATAACTATAGAGATAGCAATGAATAACCTGACCCACTCTACCTATAAGCTTCATCAAAAAGGAAGTTTTAAGCCTACCCATTAAAGTAGACAGGGTGTCTGCCTCGCGGACTAAAACTGGTAATTTGTTCCACTGGAGAGGAGCCTGATAACTAAAAGATCTGCCTCCCTAAATGACTATTGTGCTATGTTTTTTTTAGTTTTTTTACGTAAGAGCTCCAAACCAAAAAAGTGCAAACAGTCAAATGGTATCCATTGGTTCATGGGAAATATGTATACATGAGGACAAAACCATGCTATTTATGTTTAATTAGACTGTTTACTTGTTTGAAAAAAATAAAATAAAATCACAGAAGCTGCTGGATATGCTGAATGTTTGCTGTAATTTATTTTTGTTCGTTTAAAAGCCTGTGGCCTTTTTTTCACTCTGACTGGGGCATAAGCATGTCCAACAGTAATGACTGTCCTTGTGAAACACCGACCCCTGAAAGCTTCTTAAGAAATAGCTGCTATGGAGGACTTCTTTGCAATCAAATCATTAGATTATCGGGTTAAACCTTGAGTTCTAATTACACAACTTCAGATCTTTTATGGAGATATGAAGGGCACCCTTATAGTCTACGCTAATAAGATCAAAGCATCAAAGGAAAGAGAAACAGGAGAAAATATTTTTATTCATCATCATGAATGTGAATTTTTATAGATGCGTATTCATTTTGAACAGCGTGGCGTAAAGAAGAGACATCTTGAATGGATTAAAAAATCCAGGGCTTTTAATGGATCATTATTTGGATGATTCTTTAAATGTGTCAAATATACAGTCAGTGTTTTACTTGTAGGTTCAAATACATACATACACCTCTGTTAATACTTGGTCATATTTTAGCATATTTTAATATCTTTCACCAGGTTTTTGGTTTAATTCTTGTTGGACATTTGATACTTCTTATCAAAACTGGCAGAGCTCTGTCTGCTGCCACAAATCCAGCTATACACAGTCCATGCATTAACAAAAGAGTTCAGATTGAATATACTAGAATAGAATGGAAATACTTTATTTATCCCCTAGGGGAAAAAACAAAACAAATACTAGCTAATGACCTACATGCAGGCTATATACACACACATAACACATACAATAAAAAAAGTAATAAAAATAATGCAAAACTAAAACAACAAGCAGAGCACCGGTTCCCATTCTTCCCACTTCCACACTTCCCATTCCTCCCCGTACAGATCTATTAAAATTTTTGATTTAAACTTTTGATGGAGGTGGTTACGAAAGAGTATTTAAAACAGTTCAATTTATTATTATTTTTTGAGATTCTGAACCTTCTGCCAGAATGTTTCCAGTATTCTCCTCACCGGCCTGAGTACAGACATAGATGGACTGAAGGGAGAGCTTTCCAGTCCTCCCCATCTCCTTCAAAGCAGTCTGTACCAGGAGCTGCAACGTTCATTTGGACTGTGTGGAGAGACTGAACTGAGACTGACGGAACCACTGCGTCATCCCATACCTGATGACACTCTCCATCACTTCCTGATAGAATAAAAACATGATGTTCTGGCTGACACCCTCCGCCTGTGTAAAAATACAGCCTTTGCTGCAAACGGGAAAATACTTAATCAACATGACTACCCCAACTGAAACGGTTATCCAGGTGGATACCCAGTCATATATCTCCTCCCTGAATGGTCAATGGGATATGATCCCCCACTGACCAAGGGTCAAACACCATCTCCTCAGTTTTTTTATGTTGATTGTGAGATTGAGAGAAAGAAAGTGAGAGATAAAAAGCAGGCTGAGAAAGGCAGTTTTGCTAGAAAATGTTAAAAACAAGTCGCCTAGGAGGCTATTGGTGCAGCTATTTGTGTAAAGAGTGAACAGGACCAGTGAGCTTATTCAACCCTGAGGTGCACCTGTTTGGATTCTGAAACCGAGTCTTTGATCCTGGCTTTTTGGGTGCCATTTGTTAGGAAAAGAATAATACCTCTTACAATAAAAGGATTAACATTCATCTGGATTTTTTCCCCCTTAAGAACAGATGAGGCTGTAATGAATTAAAAGCAAAACTAAAATGAATGTACAAAAGGTGTGCATAAGCATTGGGATCCTCCAGACGTCTAAGCGTCAGGTGGCTGATGCTATTAATTGGATCTTCTGTACTCTTCTTCTGCCAGGAAGTTATTTAGTAGCAGTAAAGTGAAGGATAGGAGCTATGAAGGCAAGGTATTGCTACCTACTGCTACAAGCTAAGCATAAAGCGATTTAATGGTTTAAGACATTAAATACTTTAATATTAATGGCGGGTAAAATGCATGCACAGGAACAGGTGACTCCAATCCCTAACCAATCAGTGACCAGAAGGCTTTTATTATGTTTTCAGGGCAACTCAGTGCGGTTGAAACTGCATCCAAGCTGGAACTGAAAATAAAAATGGTACTAACGCAACAGTGGAAAGAATGTGTCAAGCCCTCCCTAAACATGTTCAGTAGGTACCAATGGAAAAAGGCTACATTGATATGCAATTTGGCATCCCTTCAGAGCATCATAGAGGAAAAGAACATTTTCCTGCTACACTTATTATGTTGGAGTAACAGCAACTGGACGTACAACTGATATTTTATGGGTTTTTTTTCTGAGAAAATATTTCATGCTTTTTTTGCATCTAGTCAAGCATATTTAGTTACTTTACCAGAACCTTTTCATATCCTATGCATGCATTTTCTTCAGTGAACATGGCATTGGATGTGATCTATTGATGTTATGTAGAGCTTTAGGTCCTGCATCATATTCAACCATCTCATATCGCTTATCCGTCACGGTCCAGTAAGGGTGAAAGGCGGGTTGCACCCTGGACAGGTCACTAGTCCATGCCAGGGCAAAACAGCCGAGTACATTTATAACTGAGGGCAATTTAGAGTCATCAATAATTCAAAGTCATGTTTTTGAACTTTGGGAGGAAACTGGAGTACCCAGAGAGAACCCCTGCATGCACAGGGGGAACATGCACACCCCATGAAGGAAAAAAGGGCAACAGGGCTACTAAATGCACCACCATGCAGCTATTTATGAGCGTTTATAGTCCAATGTTGCATCAAACCTCTCGTCTTTGTTCTCATTGATTGTCCTGACGTTCTACTGCAGACATCAGAGAAAATAGAATGTGGATGTGGATCAGCTCCCCAGGAGACACTGACACAGTGGGACGAATGGGGGGAAAAATATTCCCGCAGCAGAGATAAATGATAAATGAATCGCATCTGTCCCCCTCCCCTGCCCAGCAGGGTCTCCTGGGAAACTCTGCAGCTGCTCTTTACTGTCCAATACTCACTTACATATAGTTTGTCAGGAAGTATCCTTGATTGTGTCATGGGAATTAGTTGGTTGTCTGCAGGAACAAGACTGCTATTAGTTTGAGGTGGAAGCTGTTCATTTGAATCTAAAGCTGTTTTTTGTGTATTTCTTGACTTTGTCTGTAAATATTACATTGATTCAAACTGATGCCATTTATTAGATTTGCTTCAGTTCTGCCATATCAATCTGAGGAATCGAGACAATTTATAGAAAAAATAAAGTATGCACTTTAAATGTGTTTATAAAAAAGCATATACTGTATGTACTGTACTGTACATAACTTACCGGTATGTACATAGAAATATATATATAGATATATATTGGGGCTCTGACATGTTTGGATCTAATTTACAGCAACACAACCTCCAAGAGTAGAGAAAATGATCCTCATTAAACCAATTTAAAAGTCAGTGGAAAAATCGCCTGCCTTCTTCCTTTTCCCATATTTCCGCCCTCATGCTGCATTTCGCCACAGTCCCTTTCCTCCTGGAATCTCAAACTTTCTCTCATCTCTTCTGCTTTACTTATTTTATCAACCATTTTTCTTGCTCTTGCTCATCTTTTTCCCCTTCTGTTCTTGTTCATCAACCCTTTACTAATATTGACAAACCCCATAACGATAATCCTTTATCGCCTTCTAATTATAGAATAGATGCAACAATTAGAGGGTTAGTATCTCATAACCCTGTTTGTTTATGTTTATTGTGCTTCCATTGCTCTGAAGAATCAGTGGCAGCTAAACAGATATAAAGTGAAGGTTATAGAAAATCACAATTCTTTGCCGTTTCGCAAATATCTTGAAAAAAGAGAAGTCAATTTAAGGTGTGACTTTATTACCAACCAAACAGTGTAATGCAAATATTACTGCATTCATGAAGCGAGTAAGAGCAATCAGGTAAAACAGTACAACAGCGGAACAGTGATAAAGCAAAGCAAATAAAAGCATGCATATTTATAGACCTTTTATCAGTTTTATTGACTGTGGGCTGCTTAGTGGAGCAGTTTGCAGCTCTGAACATCCTGGGTTCAAATCCCAGCTGGGCTCTTACTGTCTAGAGTTTGCATGTTTCTGCTTGAGCACACTGGTTCTCTCCAGCTACTCCCCCTTCCTTCCACTGTCCAAAATAATGCATGTTAGGTGAATCAAATTACGCCTCGGTGTGAGTGCATCCATGCATCACTGCCACTCCTGTCTGTGTTGTGTTCAAGGATGCTGTCCATAGAGTTTTAAATGTATAATGCTTTTCATGTATGGGTTTAACTGACTGAAGCTCAGGCTTTGGTGAGTTGCAACAAATTTTCATTTATAATATAGATTTATGTTCTTCTGATATATTTGTGCATGTGGATGCTGAAAGATTTAACTAATTCAGATAGATGATATAAATGTGACCAATTTGAAGGATTGTTCGTCCTGTTTTAATCCTCAGACATTTAGTTAGCCTACAACTGTTGAACTGTTAAGATCCAAAGTTCTTACTAGTCTTCAGGAAGAAGATTGTAGCTACTATTAGTGCCAAAAACAAGCTCAGGTCTGGATGTCCAAGTTCATCATGAAAAAAAAGAAGTTTAAAAGAAGTTTCCAAAACACATGGTTCTAGCAACACATAGTGAGAAGTTTAAGGCCTACTGAATGATTCTTGTTCATTCCACGGACAATAAAATACCTTCTCTCTCCAGTTCTTAATAATAATGACAGGAAAGCTGCATTTAAGTGAAGTTATTTATAAAACTACAATGATAATTTTGAGCAGCAGAAATGAACGTTTTAAACGTTTTTTCCTCTATAACTGTCTGACATTTTTGTCTCCAGACAGAAGTTGATCTCAATGTGGTTTTCAGCAGCAGCTGCTTGTTCCTTTCAAGGCTGAACAGGATGAACAGAACTATATGCAGTTATTAGAAATACCTAAGCCTTTATACTTGCTCCAATCAGTCTAGACAGTTTCCTCCAGGCTTTCAAAGACCTTTCAGCCTGAAGAGCCTTTGTTGAATAGTTCTATTTTACTAGTGATCCTGAAGATGTTTTGTATGCAAAAAATCCAATCAACATACACCAATAATCATGTTTTAATTTCTTTCTTTCCAGCGTCTTCTTCGAGCTTTAATAGGTTCTTCTGATGTGTAGCTGCAGTAGTGCATGCAGATCTTGGTTCCCATACTATTAGGGTTGGATAATTGCAGGGAAGATTGCGTGATGCATTCTACCTGTTTCCTTTCTACCATCATAATGCAGCCTTTTCTTAGACCTTGTTATGCAACATATTTGCCCTTCCTCTCATCTCCTTTCATGAAGAGCAGCTAAACACAGACTTGTTGAAAGCAAAAGAATTGTACAAAAGCAAACATTTCAACCAATTTGTATCCGAATGTTGTCCAGTTAAATAGCTGATGTGACCATAACTGTAGAAATTGCTAGTTGACGTTTAGATTTTGACATTTCTAACAAGGTTGGTCTAAATAAGCTCCTGAAATTCCAGTTAAGTGGCAACAGTTAAAGCATCTAGAGTCAATCATAAAAATACAGTTTACAGCCACTCTGAAGTAGAGACTGTCGTCTTACAGTATGAATGATTAGATTAATATCCCATTCAGCTTCTGGTCACATGTATACATCTTGTCTTTTTATGTGGTTCTCCCTCTGTCACATTCTAAGTTTCTACATAAATAATAGTCAGATTAATCTTAATTAACTGATTATTGAAATAATCATCAACTAATTCAGTAATCGATTAATCGTTAAATGGAATATAGAGACTGTAAAACATGCCTTTAGCTGAAGACCGACCCACTTAGAGCAGAAAAATCGTAAATCAATTATATAAACATATTGCATTTATGATGGAACAAAAAATGTGTCTATCAATATGCTTTATCCAGAACTCTTCAAGTGTAAAAGTTTTAGTTTCACCTGGCTTAATTTCGCAAAAAATCTTTTTGAAGGAATCTTTTAACTATCCGATTATTAATTCCATTAATGGGGGAAAATAATCAACAGATTCATCAATTTGCAAAATAATTGTTAGTTGCAGCCCTAAATAATAGTACATAAAATACAGTTCCTGAGAAAACAGATATCGTTTCTGAACATTGCCTTGACAAACAGTTGTTTTTTTTTGTTAAAGCCATCGTAATTATGGGACCTTGGTCTGTGATTAATTTTGTTTTGGTATTTCTTCCTCTTCAGTCAGTTCATATGTTTGTTTTAGATCCCTCATGTTGTTTTTCTGTGCTTGGATTCATTTTCTTCTCTGAGTTGTAATCTTTAGCAATGTTTTTATTTTTTTTCTGTAGATCATCTTTCACTTCTTTTTGAAAGCTTTTTATTATTTGTGGTTCGTATTGTAATTGTGTTTCTAAGTTTCTGTTTTTTTGTTCCTATGTCTTTGCTTCCATGCTTACCTGGTCATCTGTGGGCCATTCTGTTCTACTTCCTGTTCTACCTAGCTGCTTGTTCACCTGACATTAAACACTCAGTCTCTTATTTAGTCTCTGTTCACTTCACTGTTCAGTTTTCATACAGCAGCTGATGATATTAGAGCTGCCGGTGTTTATAAATCACAAATGTAAATTATTTCCTACTGAAAACAGAAAGCAGCTCAATGTCACGCATTGATGTTGGCCTCTGCTGAGGGAAGCAGGGCTGCACATTAGACCATCAGAGAGCTGGTACTAGAAGAGGTCCTCGCTTTGAGTTTGTGCATCAGGCAGTGCAGAGGCATGAAATAAAGATCTCAATATGGACTGGAGTAAACAAAAGACGATGCAGTGCGAGGAAGCTTATACATACAAAACAATCGGTCCAACAATGGAAGAAAACAGAGCAGCTGGTAGATCAAACAAATGTCTTTCTACAAAACCACCAGATCAGTAGAAGCACAAGGGAAAGTGGAGAGAGGGAGATTAAGATAGAAGTCAAGTGGGACCCACACAAGCATGTTTCCGACACCGCAGTGTGGTTTATTGACCTTAAACAGGAGGAGAAAATTCAATCAGCTTTGGGCTTAATTCATGTGTTTGAAATGAAAGCCAATGATGAGTGTATTTTGTATGTAGGCAGGGGGGCACTGCCAGGAGTTTGGGGCCCAATGAAAGACATTGATATTGCCAATGTCTATTTTACATTTTCAATGCAATTTTTACCGAAATATTTTAACAAATAGAAATTATCCTTATGCAGGCGTGCTTCGGTGATGCATTGGTTAGCGCACACAACCCATGTACAGAGGCCTTAGTCCTCGGCGTGGCCAACCTGGGTTCGAATCTAACCTTCGGTCCTTTGTTGCATGTCTCTACCCCTCTCTCATCCCCCCTTTCCTGTCAGACTACTGTCCAAAAAAACCTCCTCCGAAAGTGAAATTTACATTAACTTTAAACTTTACATTCAAAATAATCCTCTCAAAAATAATACCGTATTTTCACTATAAGGCGCATATAAACGTCTTTTTTTTCCCCTCAAAATGTGCGGCGTGCCCTATGTGTTACTGCGGACGTTGTTTAGATCGCCATGAGAACGTTAAAGGGGGAAGTGTGGGCGTGGATTGTGTATAAAAGAACAGGTATGTGCTTTATGCAGAACATTGTTGTCTTAATAACCCTGAAAATGGCAAAGAGACACGCCTATGAAGCACAGTTTAACTTGAAGACTATCAGCTACGCAGAGGAACATGGAAATCGAGCGGAAGAAATGAAAATTGAACATTTTCAAGGAGGTCCGTCGTGGTGCTTTCGTTTTATGAAACGGTACAATTTTCCCATCCGGACCAGGATTACAGTAGCTCAGCAACTACCGGCGGATTATAATGAAAAACTGGCGAGCTTCCACTCCTACTGCAGCAAACACATCGCCGACAAACGCATCCAGCCAAGCCATATCACCAACATGGAAGAGGTGCCGCTCACTTTCGACATCCCGGTGAATCACACGGTGGAGAAGAAGGGGACCAGCACTGTAGCGGTACACACAACGGGGTATGAAAAGGCGACGTTTACTGTTGTGCTTGGCTGCCACGCAAATGGACAGAAACTGCCGCCTTTGCATAAAGAGACTTTTCCAGCTGGAAGTCGTTATTAAGGCAAATGAAAAGGGCTGGATGGATGAGGAGATGATGAAAGCGTGGCTGAGGGAGGTGTATCTAAGGAGACCAGGTGTTTTTTTCCACGCATCACCATTGCTGTTAATCTGTGACTCCATGCGTGCCCATCTCACAGCCGATGTGAAAAACAAGGTAAAACAAATGAACGCTGTGCTCGCTGTTATCCCGGGAGGTCTGACAAAGGAACTTCAACCGCTCGACATCGGTGTGAACCGGCCGTTCAAAGTAAGGCTGCGAGCGGCGTGGGAGCGGTGGATGAACGACGGAGACCACAGTTTCACGAAAAGTGGAAGGCAGCGCCGGGCAAGTTACGCCACAGTTTGCGGATGGATTGTTGATGCTTGAGCTAACGTGTCTGCTGGCACTGTTGTTCAAGTTTTCGCAAAAGCCGGCATCATTTCCGAGGAGCCGCCCGGCACGGAAAGTGACTGACAGCGAAGAAGGGGAAATTGGCATTTCTGATTTAGCACAGCTGTTTAATTCAGAAACAGAGGATGATGACTTTGATGGGTTTGATTAATACTTTGTAATAAATACATGAATAAAGCACAATCATACTCAGTTTTGCTCCCGCTCTATTTTTAAATACGCTGTAGAGGTATTTAAACGTAGCAGAGGACATGTACCTATATATAAAACCCGCGCCCTATAGTCCGGTGTGCCTTATGTGTGTGTTAAATACAGTAATGGCACACATAACTCAGACTGCGCTTTTTAGTATGGTGCACCTTATGGTCATGAAAATACAATAACAGTTTATTTAGAACAAAAAAGGCTGGGTTGGTCAATATATTCATTAGTTGTTTCGCTGTTTAATGCTGAAAGGACAGGGAGAACACAAGGACATTTTATTTTACTGCAGCATTTTTGTTTTATATTTGAAATACCTAGTGGGACATATCATTTCCTCTTCTTTTGGGGCCCCCACTAGATCAAGGGCTCTTGGAATCTTCCAGACTTTTCTCCCTCATATGGGGTCCCTGTATGTAATCCATGTGAATCTATGAAACAAACAATAAATATCCATAATGTTCTCATCAATAAGAGGAAAATACTCCAGAGACCCAGTGAAGGTGCTGTGTCCCCCTGCATGAATTGAAATGCAGTTTACATGAATACAACACAAAGGGAAAATGAGCGGTGTCTCAGCGAGGTGACTGAGAAAGTTAGAGGACGTGAGCAATGCAGAGAGAGATCAGGACCTGTATTTATCAAGGCTGTCAGGAAAAAAGGCAGACCATCATGGATCAGTGACCGCAGCCTCTGGTCAATTCAATTTAATGTGATCTGAAGCCGACAAAAGAGGCCCTGCCAAAACGCTCCACCTCTGGAAACTTTGACTAAAAGCCGTCAGAGAGCCGTGTGGAAAGACATGACCAGAAAACTGAGACGCAGCTAATGCCTCCAAACTTGCAACTTTGGAGGAACAAATAGGCTGAAAATGTATTTTCCACCTTGGTTGAAAGAAAGATTTAAATGTGGAGAAGGTCCTCTGCTATGGCAGGAGGTATAGCTACAGATCTATCTCTATCTATCATCGTGCTGGTTTGTTCTGTTCTGCCACTGATCTGAAAGGAAGTTGTATGAATTAATGTGCATATAAAGGTTTACTTGAACATAAATAAAACATATATGTGCTTCTTTCCAGGAACATATGCATACCTGAAGCAGCCCACATGTGTGTGCATGAACACACAAGTGTCTGTGAGGAGAATGAAATGCTCAGAGCTATCCGCAGTGCTTTGAGGCTCTGATATGAAAAAGAAATGAAAAGAAACCGACCCTAGCCTCCTTCTGAAAGCTTACATTGGAGATGAACCTGGCACAGGTGAGGAGAAGATGAAACTGATAGAAAGATAAGAAAATCAAACTAAAGGAATGAAGGTTGATGAAGACTTAACTGTCTGCTTCTGTTGTTTACAAGAAAATCTTCCTACAGAAACATTCAGAGGTCTACAGGCTATTGCAGACATTTCATAGCTTGTGACCTTTAAACAACTTTAAGACTGCTTTGTGGATCAGTTAAAAGGTTTTTATTAATTTTCTTTCCTAGAACCTTTTATTGGAAAAAACCCCAACTGTACTTTGTAGACTCTGAGACAGTATTCAGCTCTATAAAAGGAAGGAGAGTATAGTTCAGAGAGAGACACAGCGCCAAATGGATCTATAGAAGGAGAGAATACAGATGTTGGCAGCAGAAGCTTATCCGATGCCCCACTTCATGATGGTGTCATAGCAAAACGATAGCAGAATGCCGGGCCAAGGTATCTGATCAGGATGCTGTCTGTATGGCTGGACCTTGAAAGTTTTCCAGGACTGTTTCATCATAGAGAGACCTTTAAATTATAGTTCTAGTCTGGCTTAGGAACCTGTACCACTTGGAGCAGAGCCATAGATCATCCTCATCTAAGGTTGAGATCCCTAGGGTTGGGAATTGATAAGATTTTCATGATTCCGATTCTCTTATCGATTCTGTGAAACGATTCGATTCCCTTATCGATTCTGTGAAACAATGAACTTGGTAGGTGCACGTGACATTCATCTACCTTCACCTGGGACATTCTATTTCTGCCTGCCTCGGCGAAAACAGAAGGCAGTAAACGGGAGCCGCCAGCCTCTGAGCTGCCCAGGCTACCTGTCTCGTCACAGTCATCTAAATCTAATCGAGAAGGCATCTGTTTAATGAAAAAGCATTACTGTACAATTTCGGGAAATAAAGTCATCTCCCCCCTAAGAAGAAGAGGTCTCTGCTGGCCTTATCACTGCAAGTTATATTTACAATTTGTTGGTGCGTTCTCTATGCTGCTGCTGCTGCTACAAGTTATACAATGCTTACTACAGAGTTAAACATAATTTACCTATATACCAGAAGTTTTGTGACCAAAGCATCTCAAACAATCAGGTTGAGGTCTTTACTGTGACTTGTATAAAATTCATTAAAATCCATCAGTAAAAAATGAAATTTGAAAAAATGTAAAAATAAAAATTTTGTTTCTCAAAAACTCTTAATTTAAACGTTGTTCAAGTTTCATCTCTGGGTTGCATTTGTTTTCAAATATCTATTTACAAAACATGTTTACAGCAATAGTGGAACAAAATTCACTTCATAGTCTAGGCCATTACATCTTCTCCATTGTTCTTGTTTTTAGTATCTGGAAATAATTTGCTTTTTTTTTATTATTTTTTACCTTATTTTCTACTCGTCATTTAAAAAAGGGGGCAACAGAATAGACCTCATGGAGGCTCAGCTTGGATGGCTTCCTTTTGTTGTTGTTGTTTAACTTTAATTTTAATTCACACCTAAAATAAATATGGTGGGGTGTATTTACTTCAGTTATATTGATTTGTTATACATTAGAGTAATTGAGCTCAATAGTGAGTTGCTGCTGTAACAACCATCTCTCAGGTGTTTTAAAGTCTCTTTGTGACTGACAGCACTGTTGCCATGGTTATATGAACACGTTGTGGATGCCTTCCAGGTGTTTATACTAATTTACATACGTATTGTTGTTGGTAGATTTTTGCCATCCCCATCTCTACCCCTAAATATGTATGCAAATAAGTATAGACACATCCCCATTAGGACTGAATTACCCCCTAAAGTAGGATGTATGATAGTAAATTGTACAGGGACTCATGTATGCAAGGTATTGTTCATTTTAATCAAAAACATTTGGATTTATCCTGTTACTTTAAAAACACACACTGAAGTAAACAAGTGAATAAGAGACGTGAGAACTAAAGCATCAAACAACCAGAATCAGTTAAAAAAGAAAAAGAAAAAAAAAATAAATAAAAACGACTGCCAGGCCTGCGTGGACAGTTTTATAAAAGAAAATCAAAAATGGTTCTTCATTGGTAAAATTTCTTTAGTAACCCCCATCACACACCTGATCATTTCAGGTTTCAAACTTCACAAAACATTTGTCCAATGCGGTACTGTTGATGGGGAAGCTTTCTTCCATGTCAAAAGGATGAGATGATGAGCCAATAGAATAGAACAGATAGCAGTTCTACCTTTAGAGATGACCTCAAAAAGCAACAATAATGGATGTTTGGGTTATTGGAGTTGCTAATGCAGTAGAAAGTTAAGCACAGATTTTGTTTTTGTGTGTCATATGTGTCAGTGTTGGTTTCCCCAGATTTTTATTAGCCCATTAGTCACGCTGCAGGGACGAGGAAATATACCTTCAGTAAAGAGATATTTGAAATATTTTAAATCCTTGTTTTGCCAACTGTTAAACCTATCTTACTGCAAAAAAGGACAGGATCTCTTATTAGACAATACTGAACAGGAATGACATAAATACTGCCATTCTTTCTCTTTTTGTTTTTTCTTAAGATGTTTTGACACCTACCTGGGAGTCCTTTTCAATTCTATTGGCTCATATTTGCATTTGTTGGAATATGCTTGGGAGGATGGACCTACATGCTGTTTAAATACATCAGTGCTCCAAGTACAGTTTGCTCTGATGCGAGCCAAGAAAACGGACAAAAATGTCTTTAGATAAAAACTGAGAGAAAGTCTGGTTGTCTTCCTTTTTAAGTCTGTTTTGTGGTTTGGATATAGCCATACACTTTACGGCTTTAAAGACAAGAACAGTTTCTTTATTATGATGTCTTTCCACCTTGTATTGTAGGCCTATTAGTGAAAAAAAACCTGTCCCCTCCAGAGCAAAATACTGTCCAAACTCTACTACTTCCTTAACTTCAGCCACCTCCAGAGGTCAGACACACCTGGATAGATCTGTCTGTCCAGTAATGAAGCGTAGGGAGCAAAGGAGCTGGCTGAAGTTCAGGAAGTAGTGGAGTTAAGCATATAGTCCCTCATATTTGTGATTTAATGGGTATAACCAAATTACAAAATTCTGAATTTTCGAAATTACCGGAATATCAACGTAGTTTTGTGTACATCTGTAATGGAAGCGCAGCTACTAATAACCATAATGTTGACTTGCTTTCGATCAAAATTACAGCTAAAGAGTCATAGTGCGTACTTAATTGTTACCTTCCACTTACATGGGGAATCTGATATTTTCTTGGTAATGAAAATAAATGAAAACAGTTTTAAAAATGGGATCATATTAATTACACCTCACACTTTTGAAAGAATGTAATCCCTACCACCACCCTTTAAATCAATTTCAAATCAATACTAAAAGGCAAAGTCCCTATTCTGATGTAGATTTAATTAGAACATTGAAACGCTGTATTTGGCCAGCTTATATTATGGTAGTCTCCAGTATGTAATCCTGTTTGTGAGTCTGTGTCTCTATACCCCCAGGGTTCAAACTGCTGCCAGCAATGAGTGTACATGTGTGTCCATGGATTTTGCACCATTAAGATGATCGTTGGTGTGTGTGTGCGTGCGTGTGTGTGTTTGTTCACCCCTTGAGTGTTTTATGTGTCTTGGGAGTGAGGTGCTAACTGTGATAAGTTACAGCGGCGGCTTCAGGTGTTGGAGTCAATAAAAGCTCATTAACTCAACAGGAGGGTCAGTGGTTCCGTCCACCATAATATACCTCCCACTTTGTCTTCCTCACATGGTGGAGGTGTGTTCGCGTGGGAGGGTGTGTGTTTGTGTTCCTGAGCTGCTGGTTTAATGGGACTGCACGGTTCATTTCCTCTGACACACACAGATGACAGTGGATTAGGAAAGAAGAGAAACGGAATGAGTTTATAGTGGGAACGAGTCTTAATAAACTCAAAGCGTTTTACAGGAGCTCACATCTCTGCGGTTTCAGCTCATAGTAGAGATACTCTCAGAATATTTCATGTTTTGTTCTTACAGTCAAAATACTTTTAAATCAATTTAATTGTATATATTTTCTTTCTGTTTGCATTGCATATTTTCTTTGCATGTTAAGAAAGTTGTATTTTGGAAAAGCCATAAAGCCAAAATGACCAAAATGAATGCGAGAGGTGGATAGTGGTTAGCGCATTGCACTTCGGTTCCAGAGGTTCTGAGTTCAAGCCCCACTCCCACAGACTGCCACTCTGGGTCCCTGAACAAGAGCCTTAACCCCACACTGCTCCCCGGGCGCTGAACAATGGCAGCCCACTGCTCCCCAAGGGGAGCGGTAAATGCAGAGAGTGAATTTCGCTGCTTTGTACTTGTAACCGTGTAAGAACAATAAAGATTGAATTCTATTCTATTCTCTCCTGGAGGCAGGAGCTCTGACACCTGGAGAGGACTTGGAGTAGATTCTCTATTTCTCTGCATTACATGTGGTCAGGGTCCATTTTGTCTTATTATTAAGGGTCCTCTTTGAGATTTACCTCGTGCTTGCTCTAATAGGACAAACCACTGATGGACTTTCGACATCAAGGATGCTTGAAAATTGAAACCATTGATTTCAACCAGCAGTAAGCAGCTATTTAACACTGATAGGTCAGTCTCTGTTTTTTCTCACCCATCAAGTGCTTTTCTGGGATTCTTGGTGCTTTTTGACGCTGTAGATCATTCCTTGTATCCCCCATTGGTGTATCTGCTGTAATTCCTTCTCAGCTGCCCACCTTTCCACTCCGTTCCTGCCTTTACATCCCATCCTTCCACTTCTCCTTTATTGCTTTACATAACGCGAGCTATCTAAACTGTTTTAAAAGTCATCAATCTTTCATTCGGCTCCATTGTGAGCTCTCTTTAACAAGCTTTTAGGCTGAATAATGCACCATGGTCATTTTTTTTCTTTGTGTTCCAGGCTTGTGGACAATAGACATGTGTGTGCATGGATTCTTTTACATAGTATTGTCTCTAAGAAGGTGCTGGTTTGATCCGTCTTTAGCAGGCATTCATGTTTCCCTGGTGTAAGGTTTGGAGGTTAAGTGCTTTTCTAAAGATCAGAAGCAAGGAAGCCAACTTAAATGTTACACTGCCAAGCCTATATCCTTCTGTTTAAACAAGGTTTAGATTGGGCCAAAAAAAGTTTAAAACCAAAATTTCAAACTTTTTTCTATGAACAAAAATAAGACAAAAATAGATAAACTAAAACATAATCCAGTTTGTAAGTGGACATATCCTTATTTTGGTCTCTAAACAATGTGACTCTAGGGCTCCATAATTCAGAGTAAGTTATGGGGTTAATTCCTGGATACTCTGGCTTTTCTGATTGAGAAAACCAGGAAGCCGTTACGCCAAATACCATTATGCCGACAAATCAGCCAAACAAACCCTCCTAGAAGGCAGCAGTGCTGCAAAGGCATCACCATCCAACTTACACTTCTTGACTCTTTGGGAGTAATTCTCACAGCTTACTTAGCAGTGCTGCACATTTACTGTGACTCAAAATCTAAATATTGTTGGAAGGATAAAATTTGAAAACTGCTGAATTTTTCAAATGAAAAAATTATGAGAGTTTACATATAATTAGATTGAAGGAATCAAAACACATTTTCATCATTGTACTGGTTTTGTTTTTGCAGGGTACTCTTGTTCTGAATGTTTTAGCCGAGAATTTACTTCCTGGTACATGGACACGTTCCTATGAAGGCACCAGAATCTTATATTTTATTATATATATTTCATATTGTAGACGAAAGGGTGTGCTAAACAGTATGTACTGATTTTTAATTTAGTTTTTAATTTAGTTCATTCACTATTCTAAATATCTACATTTGCATAATAGTTCAACAAAATAATTTCTTTAAGTGGCTAGTTAGCATATCCTAGTATTAACGTGTCTAATTTGATGGCCTTGAAATGCGCACTTGAATGCATTTGTTCTGCCGTTGCCATGGTAAAATGTGCTACCTGGGTTCAGTTGATGAGGTCTTCTGATATGATTCTGCTTTGGCTTAACTCAGAGTTAATAAGATGTGGAGTTTACTCACCAGATTTAGTAGAAATTGCCTCATGCTATAGCATTAATAAACTGCAGATGTCTAAACAATATATCTGTGAAATTAGAGAATTATCTGTTATTCTTTTCACTTGCCAACTGCCTGCTGAATATGGCTGTTTCTATTTGTTCAGTGTGATCTTGGCAAATAATTTTTCGCTACCAGCTTCATGGACATCATTATTTATTTATTTGTTTCTCAAGAGAAGATAACACCAGTCAGATTATTCCACCTACTATGATCACATTTCAATAAGTTAGTTTTTGAAAATGATCATCAGAAAATATTTGCCTTTTCTTCTGCAGCTGGTTTTACAAATGTTTTCAATTTGAGGTGTGTGTGGGCTCCTTTTCTACATAATAATTTACAAAAAACAAAACAAATCTTTCTCCTATAAAGCAGCTCCCCATTAGGGATATGACCCATGAAAACTTGTTTTTCTTTGTTCAAAAAGTCACAAAATAAGTACTATAAAGCCTTCTCTGGTGAAAATATTAAATTCCACTGAGTTTTACGGTTGCTAAGTTAGGTGTGGTTATGTTTTAGCTCTGCATTAGCTTGCTAAATCAAATCATTCTCTGTGCGCAACCACGCCCCCCACGCAGAGGTTCTGCAACCGTCAAAAAAAATCCTGACTACGAGTCGGCTGGTTGAAAATCCGCGCAGACCTCAGGCGGAAGTGCGTAGACAAAAAGCAGCGGTGATTGGATGCCTTTCCGGCTGTCTGTGTGGCCAGCCTTCTCGATTCGGTGTCCCAGGGCCCGCCATTTTTAAAAACTGAGGAATAACTACAATGGACATCTACGACCAAAGGTTAATCTATCTTTTTGCCAACTCCATTAACAGAACCTGTTCCTCTTCCATATCTAGCAATTCTAGATCCATCTCCGTGACCGCAGATGCGCCATTTTTTTTGGAAGATAAACACTTCTGCCAGCGCCGCTGAAGTTCTCGTGAACATCCGCCGAAGTTCTGGCAAATTCTCGAATAGACTCCCCCTTCCGCTTTGGCGGGAAACTGCTGTGCGTCCCTAGAAATTCCTGACCGACAGTGCAGAAGCATACCAGCAAAACTAGTTTGCCACCAGACCCCAGCGACATTTAATGTGTGCGGTGCACAAGTGTAATCTGCCCTCAAGGTGTAAGGGACACTTGATTGAAACTTGCTCTTGTCCTGTTCATAACTGTGGCAACAAAACACAAGAGAATGTTTTTTAATGGTCCAATGAATGGTGAAAAGCATTTAACAGAATTTGGCACATTTAGACACACATTTTGCACAATGTGCTGAATTGACCCATCTGTCTATAGCATCAATACACCTTTCCCTGTTGATGTAAAATTTTGCACACATGTTGTCAACAACAGGAACAGCAAGCGTTTTAAGTTATACCTACATGCTATGACGTACGCCTAACCAGTGGCATTAAGAAAGTTTCTTTTTTTTTAAAGAGGAAAAATAAGCTTATTTTTAAAAACTTTTCCTATGTTTAAGTTTTGTGTAGCAGTCACAGTATTGAGAGGAGGATGAATTTTAGGTTTGGAAGCTATTTGGGATGCATTGTTGCAGATCTAACACTCATACAGGTTCAAATCCCCTAACAAAAGGTGTTATTATTGCCTTTGATAGCTGAGCTTACTAACCTTAAAAAAAAAAGACTCTCACTTGGAGTTCGAAGCTTCATGGTTTGGGGATTAACTCCAGCTATTACAGAATCAACTGAATGCTGACATACATCTGAGGAAGATTTTTTTTAAAGATCATCCATGAAGAAATGAAAGCTGAATCAGAATTGGACTCTAAAACAAGATAATTATTTAGAATAGAAAGTCCACAAATAACTGGTTAAGAATAAAGGAACAGAAAGTCCTGGGCCCACACAAAGCTCAGATCTTGAGCAAATTGAGATGCAGTGTGGTGACTTTAAACCGGCTGAAAATACAAGAAAACCTTGAAAGACCCTAAAGCTGAAAGTAAGAAGTGATACAAACTTTCCTGTTTTAGCCCAAGGAAGTAAATATCATTAGGAGAATGTACTCCTGTGCTGGAAGATCCATTTCTGGTTAATACATTTGTTTATCTCTAGGCTCAGAACTGAGGACCTAGAATTCTAAACAAACATACAAGCGTAATTCGCCACAGTGTTTATTAAGAAGCGCCGGGTCAAAGACATAATCTCTGGTCTTAGAGTTCTGTGACCAGAGGAAGGAGTGAACACCGCCCCGAGAGCCAAAGCCTTGAAGACTGCAGAACTGGATGATGAGCAGAAGCAAGCAGACGAAGGAACGCAGGACTTTCTGGAAAACGAAGCCTTAAGCCAGTGTGGAAGAGATTCATAGGAGTCCAGGCCAGAAGATTAGAGATCCAAAGAGGTAACGAAGGAAAATCCAGATCTAAGTCAGGAGGCAGATCCACGTTCAGTCAACAGGCTGAATCCAGCAGGAGTCTGAAGACAGATCAGGCAAACAGATCAGAACAGGAACAGGCAGGCTCAGAGGTCCAAAGACAAAATGGGTCAGGATCAAACAATCAGAACACAATCGGATACACTAGAGAACTTGAATAATCTGCCACTGATGATTGGGAGAAAGCAGCTTAAATAGAGATTAGAGAAGGTGACACAAATGAATGTTGATGAGAAACTGGGGGGAGCTAGATGGGTGAATGGAATAAACCATTAAACCAGTCATCAGTGCCAAGATCATGACAGTGTATAGGAGTAAAATGAGGTTCATATATTTCCCTTATAATACAGTTTAATTATTTTTGGTGCATACAATAAAAAAATAAATAGAGATTAGACAATTTTTGGTCCAAATATGAGCATTATCAGTAAGTAACCAAATTATGTGGTGTCCAAGTTTTTCCACATTTCCTGGATTTTGTGGTAGGTGTTAAACAATGTTCTGGCTATCGCTTAAACATCTGCAGGAAAACCTGTCGAAATATGTCCCACCCCAGCAAACTACAATCTTACCCAATCAGGTACCCATATTTGATCAGATCAGCTTGTTCTTATCCTTAAAAAGAAAACATGGTAGATACAATAAAAGAGGAAATCAGGATTAACCACTGGAAGTTCAGTCAGTACCTTCAAGGCACTGTTTTATACGTCTTGCTCAGATGTATTTAGGCTGTGAAACAATTTCTTTGTAATTTTCAGAGAAAAAAATGATCCCATCCCGGGTCTCTTATGGCAAGACCATTTGTTTTATTATCAGGCTGTGTCCTGACGAGTGCAGGGGCCGATGGGAGCCGGCCTCCTGAATAAAACACTGCAATAGATGTAAAAAGCTTTCTGCTAAAGTGATTATATGCTCGGCCTCCTGAGGAGCAGCAGTCACTGAGGTGTGTTTGTAGGGTGAGAGGCTTTGTAACGCCTCGGGGATCCCCCCCTTCACACACAAACACACACCACGTTGTACAAACAGATATTCCTCAACAAATGGCGTTTGATCCAAGGTCTTTTAATCAGTCCGGTTTGGGTCTGAGGGGACTGAGCTGGAGGCAGGAGGATGTGTGCTGTCAACACTTACAATGGTAAGCAGGACCGTTAGGGAAATCAACAGGAACATTCATGGCCACACATCGCTGCCCTCTTTGTGTTTTCACATAGGCTGACAGTTACTTCCAACAGCAGAACATCTTTGTCTGATTTTATGCCAGTTCCTGTCCATCTCTCCTTCTTTCTCTCACAGCCCACTAACTTTACTCTGAAAGCTCACATCTAACTCACCACCTCAATCATTAACTCTCCCTTTAACTCCTCCTCAAGGTGTCCTTCTTCTTCCACACCACCAGCCTCTTTCCTTGCTTCTCTCTCATTCCATCGTGCTAACTTTCCCCAGAGCCTCCTTTAACTTTCATCCTGGTTTTTGTCCTTTCTTAAAAATCCTTCCAGTCTCTTCTCTCCCCATGTGTTTCTCTGATAAGTGCTTCTGTCTCTGGCCCAGAGGGCTGCCCCTGTTAGGCGGTTTCTGTATGGGTGGGGGCGGGCTGTTACCTTTCAAGATCTGTCTCAGGAGGGCTTCATTTTACATGAGTGATGCTACGGTTCAGACCGAGCGTCATACATATTCACCAAAATCATTCTGCATGCATAAATGTCTGTGTTCTTTCTAAACTTGGGAGTTTAGAGGAATTGAGTGGATTCTGTTGAAAGCGCTTTTTTTCAGCTACTGTTAAGCGCAAAAATCCCACTGCTGGTAGATTTAGTTCTGTAATACCTTACAGTAGGGCTAAACTAAAGTTTATTTTATAAATCAATTTATCTGTTGATTATTTTTCGATTAACCCGTTAATAGTAGTCAAAGGTTCCTTAAGGAAGACTTTTTTATGAAATTAAGCCAGGTGAAACTAAAAATTTTCCACTTGAGGAGTTCTGGAAAGTGCATATTGACAGATGAAAAAGATCTTAAATGCAAAATGTCAACTTTTTTTTTTTACAATCTTGCTGCTCTAAGTGGGTTTCTCTGTCAGCTAAAGGCATGTTTTAGAGTCTCGATACTCCGGTTAATGATTAATTTGTTACTAAATTAGTTGACAATTATTATTTTAATAATCAATCACGATTAATCTGATTGTTTCAGCCCTCAATAACCCTTTAAATTAAAATAATTTTCAGGGGCTGCTTGGCTGTTTAGTGTGCAGCATTGTTGCAATTGTTGCAGGAGGAAGGTTGTGGGTTTAAATTCCAGCCTACGGTCTTTCTGCATGATGTTTTTCAGTTCTTCCTTTGCATGCTTGGAATCCTTTTAGGTACTTTTTCTCCTTTCCACAGTCGCAGAACACAACTTAATTAGTCTCTCTAAATTGTCCTTGTGTTTCTGTGTGTGTGTGCATCGCATTTGTCTGAGTGCCTCCGCTTTTATGGACTGGTGAAATTTCCAGGCCGTAACCCCGTCTCTAAGCATCAGCCATTGTCTTGTAAGGATAAGCAGGTGTATTTGCAACAAAGCTTCTTGGATATAAATCTTTTACAGCAGGAAAACTGGTTTACTTGCCTGAAAATGGTGCCACATTCTGGGAAAAAAATCATTTGTGGTTTGAGAAGCAGATTTTGGGTATGTGGGCCGCAGCAATGAACAACTAGATTAACTGGACCCTGCCTGGGGAGACTCATTTGAAGCTATAAAAACTAAACTACACTGACAAGGATAAAGCTTAGCTTTTCAAAACTGAATTACAAAATTACCTAAAATTGCATTTTAAATTAAGAACATTTGTGTCACTGACTGAACTAGAGCTCATTGTTCATGTTTTTATTTCTTCCCATTTAGACCATTGCAATAATCTTCTAAAAGGTTATAATGAATCCTCCCTGGCACATCTTCAGTCTGCAAAAGGCTGCAGGAAGGCGGCTGAAGGAAACAAATAGACCAACACATTTTAATCCCATTGTAAATTCTGATCTCTGCACGATAGGATCTCTTTTAAAATTAAGATTTTAACTTCTAGAGCAATCCACAGTCAAATTTTTAAATATTTAAAGGATCTTTTGAAACCTCTTTCTCCGCCTCAGACTTTAGGGTCATTGACTCAAGTGTTGGTGGTGCCTCTGACCCGTTTTAAAATGTACGCTGCTCAGAGCGCTCTACTGCTGTCACTACTCTACATAGAATCTACAGTCTCTTTTAACAAACATCTAAAGACATTTTTATTCAGGCAGGCATTTTTTTAAGCACTTTTTTATTGTCTTGTATTGCGCTTTTATATCAATGTCTGCATAAGGTGTTATGAGAATAAAATTTGACTTACGTACTACTTTTCAAATCTGATTGGTTCAAATATTACTCCCCATTTTTCTAATATCTTCTCTTTATTCAAATATAATTCTTTTAGTTCATTAATACTGTGCAAGTAATTGACTTTAAAGTAAATACTAGACAAATATCTTTATACATGCGCAGTGGATGGATGCTCATCCAGGATTCAGCTCGGCTGATTTAATCACAGCAGTGTGTAATTTCCTTTACTCATTTTAACTCAATGGATCTTTTACACAATAAATCTTTTGCAGTTGCCTCTTAATTACTTGGTTATCTTCCAGAGCAGCTGATTGAGGTGGAAGCGTTGCCAGAAATCCAGCGGCATGGTTTATTTCTGATTCTCTGCAATCTGTCCAACTTTGTTAGCAGGGGTGTTGGCCTGCCTGGGCTGCAGCCCACCTTAATCATGCTCTCGATGTTTGTTTGTTAACCGGCAATATACTTTTGGCAGCCACTGGGTTTAATTGGCTATGCACCAGCAGCTTAAGGCCAAAACAGAGCCTTATTAAACCACTCTCTCCCAGTATATCCTTCACCAAACTGGGGTTTTATCTGGTGATAGTTAGCGGAGGCTGTTGTGAATATTGGGATTAAACTGCAAACAAGAATATCAATTAGTAAGGACAAAGCAGAACGCCTCCAAAACACAAAATAAAGTAGGATCACAGAGTTCAGCTGCTGAAGAAAAACAAAAAGTTTTTTTTTTTCTCCCATTTCTTGCTCCAGCAACTTACACTCACTTATTGATCTGGATGCCACAGACATATACAGTATCACCTGGTGGAGACGCAGTATGCCTAAACCCAGAGCTGTGCTGCAGTCTTTTCACATCAGGGACATCCCAGAAGAGTCTAGTGTCTCCTGAAAAGAGACAAACATGAGTACAGCGCCGTGGGTTTGACTGGTGCATTGAGGGATAAGTGCTTTCAAAGGTGTGGCCGGTTGAAAAGAGCACTGTATGATGCTCAGAAAACACAAGATCTGCACAGTATAGTAAATTTAGTTTCATGTGCAGCAAGATGCTGGTTTAAAAGTAGGTGGTGGCAAGAACAGGTCCAAAATTCAGGTCAGCACATAGCGTTCTCTCTGAAATGAATACTAGATTGCTGAAAATATCCAGTAGTGGCTCCAAAAGCTTTGATTCTTCCTGGAAGGCTTTATTGGGTTCTGGGAATCTTTGACCATTCTCTAAGAAAAGCTTCTGATAGATGTGACACTGATGCTAATCAGGAGGGTGTAGCTTTGCATCTTCCCCCTAAATCACAACAGAGATTTTCTTTTAGGTCGAAGTCAGTTTGTTCCACCTCAAATTTGGTCATCAATGTTTTTATTGACATCAATTGAACAAAGCCATGTTGGAACAGGGCTCCACTGAGCTGGGATCAGGAAATAGCTCATAATGTCTTGGTGTGTAGCAGGATGAAGAGGTTCCTTTCACTGGAACGAAAGAGCGAAAACCCTGAAAAACAGCTCCACTTTTGAGACCGTGCAGACAGCAGGTGCAACTCCAAAAAACCCAGACATGGATCAGATTGACAAAGATGATTGATTCATAAGTTCAAAGACCATGTCTCCAATCCTCTAGTGTCCCTCGTCAGCATGCTTCACACTTCTGCATCTGATGCTTTTCATTACACTTGGTGACTTAAAGTTTGGGTGATGCTGCTTAGCCATGGAAACATATTCCTTGAAGCTCTCTACATGCTGTTCCTGGGCCACTCTGGAGGCCTCATGACATTTGGTGACTGTTTAGCTATTCATTTTGTGACCTCTGTTCCTCAACATCCACTGATCCCGCTCCGTACTTTTAGGTATCCTGGCACTTTGTATCACCAAATGAGTGTTATTGTTCACCACTAGACCTGTCTTACATTAATGTTTTTTCACACCAGTCTGTCTAAAGGCTGGAAACACATGTGTTCCTGGGATGGACAGGAGTGAGTGAATACTTTAAATGTATGATGCATTTTTCTGCAGCAGAGATGCAGAGAGAAACTCCTGTATATGCACTTCCTGTCCTGTGTGTTTTAGATTGATCTTTTCTCCTGCATACTTTGGTCTCATACTTGATAATGTTTTTTTTTTCTTGTAACTATCAATAAGTTCTGGAGAAGCCTCTTAAAAAGACATTTATTTACATCAGATAAGGCAAACCATTGCAGGATACAGGCTAATGAGTTCTGAAGTACTTATAGATTTATAAGCTGTTCAGCTTTGATAATAATTGTCTGTATTATTGTTTGAAAAGTGACTAAGAAAAGTTTTTAACCAATTTAAATTCTTGATTCCTATAAAGACTGATCAGATATAATACAACTTGATTTGCTATCTGTTTACATACTGCCAGCATAATTTCAGTGATCCAACTATCAGCTCAGGAGAAGGTTTTAACCAAAACTGGGCAGAAATCACTGTCATTCTGACTGATTTAGATTAACATTACATTGATTTCTTTATAAGGAAGCAGTGTTGAAAGTCTGTCCTCCTTTGTTTAACCACTAATACCTCAAACAAGCAAACACTGTCATTATCACTTTACATCAGAAAGGCATCATAGGCAGGGTTTTCTTGCTGCGTCTAAAGTTATTCATTTATAGAGCAACTAAAACAACCAACTTGACAAAAATGCTTCATAATTCAGTAAAAAGAACAGATAAAACGTCAGGAAAAGCAAGGAAAAACTGTGTGATAGAATTTAAACCTTTATGTTGCCTAAAAAGATAACCAAGTCGGGGAATATTTTTGCTCTCATGTGGTTTTAAAGTTGGATTAAGGTGACTTATTTTTCAGTTGAATCATTGCCACAGTAAGCACTTTAATGTCCTGTTCAGAGTGGATTGGTGTGTGTTGTACTTTTAAGGCTGAGGTTTCTTTCTGATATGAGAATTGTTTATTTCAGATGTTTTGGCATTTAATGTCTTGTCTGTTTATGCCAAAGAGTCTGAATTGGTTTTTGGAAGAGCAATGTTAATGTATTGCAGTAGACATTGCTGCAGCAGTCGGGGTAGAGGTAGGACTGGAATTTATATAATTAACACTGATTTTGAGTTGAATAGAGCTACTCAGGTTTTTAACTGTAAGGTTTAAAAGACTGTATGTTGTTTGGATAGTTGACTGAAAATTGGAAACTGGTCAGTTCATGTTTTTTTTTTTTTTTAATGAAGCAAGCTAACAAGACCAGATGGTGAGAAAATATGGATTTCTTAACGCTGTATAGAGAACGGAAGCCTTACTCATCACGTATGTTCGACCCATTCATGTGCTCGACTAAGACAACAGAGATGCTGTTTGGGCTCCTCTGTTGCTGCAGCAATAATAAGGCTCTGAAAAGGTGATTTTTCATGGTTGCAAGTTTTATTTTGTTCACAGAGTCACTTCTTTATAAGCTCTAATGATTAAAACTGCCACTTAACCATAGTTTAGGATTCTTTCTGAAACAAATCAAAACAGAAATGAACTCAAGGAAACTCAGAGTGAACAATACATTTACTACCCTTTTTTCCTAACATACAGTTTCTCTTTATTTTCTGTTAAATTTCTTAATCTAATTTAACTATCTTCCCTAACTCTCAGTAGGAATAAACTTTGCTATATCCAATCTATCACAGAATCGAGAGCCTCTCTGTATTAGAAGTAAGAAGAGTTTATTTGTCATTGTTTCTCAAGGGTACAACAACATTTTTAGCAGCTCAAAACTATATAAAATAATATAAAACAAAACAGTGAGGGCAAATGGTGCAATAACAAGAAAATTTATATTATAAAAAAGTTATTAAAGGACTGCAGTTAAAGAAGAAAACTATGTATACAAGTATACTTACACAAATTGCGGTATTGCACATGAGAATATTGCACTGATACAGTGTTGCAGAAATTACACAGAGTGTATTGACTGTTCATCTTCTTGTTGGTAGTTACAGTGTATGTGAGGTACTCAAGGGAACAACAGCTCTCGGGGAAGAAAAAAAACAGTTTTCCAGTCTGTTTGTTTTGGTTCTTATGGATTGATCAGGTGTTTCCACGTTGTGAATAATTAGGTTGAGTTTTTAAAGCTTTTAAAAGCATTTTATTTGGTTTCAAACTGGATCCTTCTTCTTTGTGACCTCTACATTTCTTTACATACAAGGCATCTTCTGGTCCAGATTTTGACCCATTTTTGCTTGCAGATGATCTATTTATTGTTTGACCAGGAGTCCTTGTAGAATTTAGAAGACCTGTGGAGTTTCCAGTGTTCAGCTCTTTGAGTAACTTCCTCACCTCAAACCCCAGACCAGTCTGCTGTTGGTCTGTTGATGTCCTGATATTCTGAAAGCTGATTTTTATTCATGAAAGTGCTCTTGCAATGAATTGGATGGAATCCCAATCCCTTGGATGTGGGGAAAGACCTCCACACCTGGATTGAATCAGGATGTATCACAGGTTTCTTGAGCTCTGATGATGGCTGCTCAGTTTTCTATGACAGTCACATAACAAATCAAGGATTTATTACACATTAAAGTCTGTGTCTTTAATTTATAGAATGATGTTTCATACATTCAATCAAACTGCCATAATAAAGAGGATAAGTCATGCACCTTATCACTCTACAAACTGAATTGAAATTAGTTGAAAATAACAGTTACATAAGTTTAACTTTTGTGGATAATCAAACTTTTGGACATCATCTTAGATTAACATGAGAGGTCAGTTTGACCTCATACCTAATAATCTTAGACACAACTAAGGCAATAATCATGGTTAAGTTTCCTTGCATATTTGATTTTCTAGATGTTTTGACTCTAAATAATCTTCAATTCACAAAATCAGGAGTGCAGCTGTAACCCACAGACTGCAGCTGTTACAAGGGATCTTTACATGCACAGATGTTTCGTTTCTCTGAAAGGATGCATTTGATATTGACCAGTAATGTTCTCCAAGAGTGGGATGTTATTGACTAAATCATATTAGCTTCATAGCAATGATCAGGTTTCAACTTATAAATCTGACTCAGAAGCAGGAGCAGAAAATCTCCTGTAGTGAAAAAAAATAAATAAATGGTGATCAAAAAAGTGGTAACTGTCAAATAATGACAAATCCTTTGTTAGTTTAATTGGTAAATTCAACATTAAAAAGGAGATATGCACTTTTCATTCTTTTTTTAACAATGACATCTGTTATTATTCTAATTAGAAAAAGTAAAATATAAATAAAGAAATAAAAGTAACATACAACATCTCATAAATAAATGATAGACCATACTGATAAAATCACCTCTTTAGCAAAGGTAAAATAGCAAAATTAGACATTATTGGGCGCAACCCTGACCACGACATCAGCAAAGGGACATCGGATGGTGGGATATGAAACCCACCTCTTCTGTGTGGATGTCACTTTACCTGCTGTCACAGATTCTCAACAAGA
This sequence comes from Cyprinodon variegatus, assembly GCF_000732505.1. Taxonomy (NCBI): domain Eukaryota; kingdom Metazoa; phylum Chordata; class Actinopteri; order Cyprinodontiformes; family Cyprinodontidae; genus Cyprinodon; species Cyprinodon variegatus. The sequence continues at coordinate 195,479 of NW_015151405.1, read as the reverse complement.
TGATAAAATATTATTGTTGAAAAACTAAAGCGAATTATTTCCAAGTTCATTAAAACACTCTCCTAAGAATGACAGAGATGAGACTAGAAATATTTTGTTAAAAATACAAGTTCACTCATTCTCTCTGTCTGAAATCTTCACAGAGCACCTCTGGAGCAGAGCCACCACTGAGGGAGAGCTCATCAATACCACTTAGAAAGAAATCAGACATAACCAGAAAGCCACTCCCCTGTTTTGTAAATCACTGACTTTAAGCAGCAATGGATTAATTAGGTCACCTTGAGCTGATATAGACTCGTTTCATCCCATTACTGTGGACAGTATAGATGAGTCGCAGCATGGCGTACTGGGCTAAGAGTGGGTCTTTGATAGGGAGGACTTGGGTTTGACTCTCATCAGTAAAGACATCCTGCAGTAAAAACTTTGAATTTAGTGTGCATGCTGTACTGACTTGCTGTGTCATGGTTTTCCCCTGGTTATTAAAGTCTTCTTTGTGGTATTTAAGATAATTTTTTTTGTCTTAGCGTTGTCGAGTCATCTGTTGTCATATCCTGTTTCACATTTTCTCCTTTAAAAATATCCATCAAATTAAGTTTTCTTCAATAAATATCTTCCTTCACTTCTGCAAACCATTACATGCAAAAGCGACACCTGATAAAGGAAGCAGCCGAAAGGTCACACACTGGGAACATCATATTGTGTTGGAATATAAATAAATGTGCTGCTAAATAATATAATTTTTCCATTTGGGACATGCTCTGCTGGAATGAAGCCTTTTCCACCTGTGTATGGTCTGTATGTTAGACCAAATGATGTTGAAATTGGACCTATCTACCTTACTATACTTTGTGTAGCATATAAATTAAAATGTGTTTGTAATTATATTTAAAATTTGCTTCATAAATTAAAAGCTAAATGCTGCTTTTACTAAATGCATTGTACATAAGGCAACACTGAGAGTGCAGCTTATTCTGATCTAATCATATCTGATATTTAAATTTTTTTCCAAAATGATTTTCAGCGAAATGTAAAAATCTATATTCGGAAAGTACTTTTTATTGTAACAAGCCTGTGTTGGTTTTAACAATGAGCTAAATCCCTCCTGCAACCTGGGTCTGTACTTTTGCAGCATGTCCCTGCTGCGAAGCTGAATTGATTTTCTTAGGAAATGTTGCCGTTGAGCATAGTATAACAGTTACAGGTGTACTGCTGACATGGCGTGTCAAGTCTTACCTAAGGTTTTACCCACCATAGCATCATTAATTACACATCAGAGATGCTAAAAGTCCTTTTTAATCTTCTGTCATTGCTTTATCCCGACTCTGGTGGCCACTTGAAGTGAACATCTTTGACAGTCAATTCATTCATCTTGCTAACAACTTATACCATTGATGCGTTCCACCATACCCATGCAGATCTTCTAAATCAAACGTTTGTGTTTCCGCTAATTGAACAGGATTTTTCATACATTAAGTTGAAAGGACTGAGCAGATTGTCAGCTGATTGTTTCATCGTTGAGTTTTCTCTGCTGCCAAAACCAGTAGATGAATCGGAAGATGCCCATGTTACATATTTATTCTGTTTTTTTGCTATTTTGTTCTGTGAACACAAAACCAACTTGCTCTGTGTCAGGAATACAAATGAAAGTTTGAAATTAGCTCAAATCATAGTCATACAGTTAACTTTGCACAAATATATAATACATTTCAAACAACTTACATATAGAATATTGCAAGTTATTTGCAAAAATAATTTGACTCAAATTCAAACATTTTCAGTTAAAAACTCTTGAGTAAACTAATGAAACTCCACTGAACTAAGGAATGAAAAATGGTTGAAAACAAGCATTAAAATGATGCAATTAAGCATAATCAGTTAAGCAGGGATTTTCTGTTTGAGAGCAAAAACTTGTCTTGAAGAGTTGTTGTAGGTGTTCCTAGCTGTTGGCAGGTAGGATCTTCTGTAGAGGTCTGTCTTGCACCAGATCAGGAGAAGCCTCTGACTGAAGACACTTTGTTGTTTAAAAATTTCTGAAGAGAATGCTGACTGTTGTCTATAATGTTCTTCCTTTTATGAAGAATTATCCTTTGTGAAATCAACCTGACTGTAGGTGTAAGAGTAACCAGTGCTCCTGTTAAATAGTAAATAACTTTAGAACTCTGTGTTTTATTTTGAAGGAGAGATCCTGGCTCGAACACCCTGTAGTATCAGCATAAAGCAAAAGATCTCAAAAGCCACATATGCCCCTTTGTAACGAAATGTAATGAAAAACAGATCCGAAACAAAATCATTTGCAGCTATTATTCTGGAAATGATCATAAAAACATTTCCAAGGATTTGAGACTCCAGGGAACCCTAGTAAAACCATTTTCTGCTAAATTAACTCTTCACAACATCAACAGTCAATCGAAGACCCACAAGCTTAGAGTGTCAAATACATGCTGAACTCAGTGTGCACACCAGTTACATGCAGGATCCCAGAGGAAGGGGCCCAAATCTTTCCATGGAAACATGTTTTTTATACACGTGAGACAAAATTAGAATAATGGGATATAAAAAGGTGGGGGGTGAGATCCGTGGGTTAGAATTCTGAGCCCCCTTCGTGAAGATGAAGCCTTACACCGTCTCTGCCTCGGGTTAATCTTAATCCCTGCTGTTCAGACTGCCTTGCTTTCAGTATTAAGGTACAAAAATGCGTCAGAAGTCTGGCACTCAACAGCTGGCTGCTGTTTGAGACTTTAAAGCCCTCACCCGTCTAAATGACACACTTTCCCCATTTACAACACTCAGGTGCTTTTATAGTGTCTCTCATTATTGTGCCATTTAAATGACGAGATTAAGAGAAAAGTCTTCCTGGACCATAACAGACATTTTTCCGACGGTCAAACATTCTGAAAGTGGAAATGTTTATGTACTTCATTGCATGCTGTAGATATTGTGGCGGTACATGAAATTTCCAAAGATACTATTTATTCCCCGTTTTGATCATTCTTCTCCTGAACATCTGTGACTCTCTTACATCTGTTGGATATGAAGCGGTTGACCGAATCTCAAGGATAATGAACCATTCCTGCTTACTTTTTTCTTGAAGTTAATCCCAGACTTTTTTGATATCTGGACCATACATTTTGAGTAGGATTCTAATCTTAGGCGTTTTCTGACCACGGGTCCAGAATGTCTTTGATCTGATATTTGAACCTCTTTTTAAAGTGTCACACATATAAACTGTGTATAGGTTGTTGGAACAGCTTTCTTTTGCAGGACATCACTAGCCTAGTAAACTAGCCCACCCGCCAGCGGCCAAAATAATTTCTGCCTGCAATTGGTTTAGCCTTGATCAATGCCCCAGGCCCTAAATCTGGCAGGCCAGGCAGAATGCAGAGATGTGTTTTGAATGTGTGGATGCAAGGCGGGCGGGTTTTTGAGGGCGTGACGACAAAGCTGCACGATGCTGGAGAAAGCTATACTTTAAAGCGTCACTATATGGTCCATTTGCCGATCTAATGCGGCCCTCTCTCGGCAGTCATGTGCGAAGGACCGCTGGCTCTGATGGCGGTTTTTGACTCAGCTTTGGAATCAGTTTTGGAAGGATTAGACTTGGGGTTTTCGTTGAAAGATAAGCAGGAAGAGGCTCTACGCTCATTCATTTTTGAGAAGGACGTATTCGCCGTTTTACACCAGCTTTCTGACACCCTTCCTACAGTCTCAGTCAGTTGCGCTCATTGGTCAGAGCATTGGCCAATAGGAGCAGACAGCGGTTTGAAAAACAACGGGTTGTTCTCATTAACCATCTTCCGATTTCTCATTCATCAGGGCCAGACTAACTAAAACCTTTCATCTCCCATTTAGTCTGGTTTACCAGACCAGGACATAACCCCTTTATCTAATATATTCATAGCGGTGTACTGTACTTTGATAGGACCTGTATAGGATCCATTTCGTGTGAAGAAGCAACCCCATGTTGCTTTCTTCTCTGCTGCTAACCCTTGTAGCTTGAAGTTCTTTATGAGCCATAAAACTGTTATTTCATCTGCTATATTCTCATTGGCAGTTTTGGAGGCTTTCATGTAAGCCTCCCATGTGAGGCTTTCCAAAGCGAAATGATGCCTGGTGAGGCGTTTCTTTGTAGGTAACTTTTTCTGACAGTCAGTCTGATTGTGATTTGAATCATAGGACCTACCAGCTCTTTGGATGACCTTCATGCTGTACTATGCTGTTGCTTAAAAAGCATCTGACTGCAGTTGGTGTTTGCCCTGATTGAACAGGCTCTCACTCACTCATCATCAGACATAAGGAATTTAATTACTCTGCCTGGGAAATCGGGGGATGTTTCCACGCTGGTGTCACACCAGTTCTTGGCAAAAAAGGTCTCCTGCTGGGATCTTAAACATCCGGTCATGGATGAATATTCATTTACCAGCAGTCAGTCCAGTCACCTACGGTGCTTTACCTAGAGTACAAGTTCATGCAGAGGCAAATGAAAGTTGGGAACCTGATTAATGCGAAGCATCACCAACGAGTCACCTTTCCTTTATGATCTTCTGCTGTGTAGCATGGGACATCGAGCTAAACATTACAGCTGCAAACTACAATTTTATACCATCTAGAGAACACACACACACACGCTCAAACCTCTCTGCTTTTAAAGTCAGTTCAGTTAGTGATAAAAGGCCTCATCTAACCAAAATGCCTCGCATAAACTCATTTAATCTCTTCCCTGCTTTGGAGGGAAAAATCCAACTCGTTTGTATTAAACATCTCACTCCAGCCAACTATCTAATGCACAGAGCGTATTAAGGTCAGGGCAGGATCCATCTGCAGGAGTGATAGCATTTTCAGTGCCATGCCGATGGCACGCTGAAGAAAAAAAAAAACAGCATTCAGTTCTCTTTCTGTTGCTTACTGTATTGATAATATTTATAACAAAGTAGATAGAGAAACGATTTTCACTTATAATGTAGTAGTTGGTTCTGAATGATCCAACAGCACATAAACAGCTTCATTTTATGACTGCAGTCCTCACTCTAATTAAGTCCTGAAAAGAGAGAAGAGAAAACCTTCCAGATAAAGGGACCAAATATAAACCTAGTTGGAATCTCCAATACTAATCACCCCGATATGTCGACGCTGCCACTGTTATACATGATTGCTACTCATGAGATGCTCTTTGAAAAGATGATCACAAAACTTTTTTTTAGCATTTTCTTTTCTTTCTCTTTGTTTTATTCAGGTTTCCTTTCCTTTTCTATTTCCTGTCATAAAAATCATATTAAGCAATAACGCTAAGCATAGCAGCTTTAGCTCGCCTTGATACTGAAAGTTGAGAGATGCTTTGTGAACAGCATTTATCATTTATGTCGATTCAAAAATTCAGCTGCAATAGCCACCATTCAGTGTCTTAAAATGTAAAAAAAACAAACACAGTTATTTTAAAATAGTATCCCATAGACCTAGTTTACACATTTTACCTGCAGAGCAACAGTTAATTTTTCCTGATTCTTTCAGTTTAATTTAATTTGAGTCAGCTTATATAATAAGAAAAAAAAATCATATGATATGGCTTCTGATTACAATTCAAACAGATCTATTAACATAGAATCAAACTAGTCCTATCAATTAAATACACTCCTGTTTAATCCAAAATAAAACACAATTATTTTTAATAAAGTCAGTTGTTACGGGCTCAGTTGTTACCACCTTTCTTCATGGAAGGCATCTTAAAACTTTATAGCTTTTATGACTAGAGAAAATAGAGGAAATATAAAGTTTAGAGAAGCAACGACCACAGATATATGACTGGAAATTTTATGGACGGGTTGTAAAAAAACCCCACTTAAACCACTTTTCATTTTGGTTTTCTGTAGTTCACATGATTGTTTCTACGATGTTTATTGTTATATGAAACATAAAAGCATATATAGAGATCAGTAAAGTTAAACAATTAACCTAACAATCCAGTATAAAGTTTAGGCTTTTTTATGCCTGTTTGAAAAAAAATAATAAACCAATCACTCCCCTAAATAGACTGAAATCTAAAAACAAAATCTCATTTACACAAATGAATTTAAATTCAAATCAGTTTATAGTGCAATTTTACAACACGTCATCTCAGGACAATTCAAGTGAGTCATCCAGACAGATTGGTTCAAAGTTTTCTATCAAGGTTTTTCCACTGATTGCATTGAGTCACTAAGAAATAAAATATATTTCTTATTCCCCAGATTCCTACACTGTTGTATAACAGTTTAAAGTCAGATTTCTCCTGAATCCCATTTTTTATCCACCGTCTGGTACTGCTTCCCCTGGATCCACTGAAACCTTTTTTTTTTTTAATGAGGACTGAATATTTTTGGACATTATTTCCTTTTCTTTGTCTTAATTTATTTTTTTTTTCTCCCACAAACATTGACTCCAGTTTCTGTGAAATATGTCTTCTAGTTTTTTAGTATTTCTTTTTGTTTTTTAGGTTTTCAGTCCTCATGCTTTTATCTCCTTTCTTCTGTCTGGACATTTTTTTCTGGGAAGAAATATGTTGGATGCTGATGCAAGAACCACCTAAACAGAATACAGGATAGTTTCTGTAAAACCCTCTTGAAATATTAAGAGATAGTTTTCTCTGATGATGTAACTATTAAAATACTAAATACCAGGATAAAAAAGTCCCCGTCCCTTTAATGCAAGATCAATGAAGGAAGAACTTGCAGAACTCCAACGTTTAGCCGCCATGCAGTAGGTGTTCTGGTTAAGTGACGTCAGCTTGGCTCCTCTGAGGCTGGCAGATTTGATCTGAATAACGCATTCATTTTAACTCTGTGGATAAAACATGAGCTTTAATTTAAACAGTTGTCATGTATGGAGGAGGATAAGATTCCTGCGTGGGAGAAACTTCAGCACTTTGGAATGAAACTTCAAACGAGTCAAAAATGAAGTTTACCCGAAACCAAAACTCTCTCCATCTCTCTTTTCATGTTAACAGGCCCTGAAGTTTCAAACAAAGGCTCTCTGTGCACCTCACCCCCCCTCCCACAGGTCATACTCTCCTCTCAGTCCGTTACCTGAAGCCATTCACTAATGAAGGACCTGCTGATTTGACGCCTTTCTTTCTTTCCTTCCTCTCTCTTTTTCCTCCTCTTTGCTTTCATTTACACTCCATTCTAAGGCAACCCCCTCCCTACAGAAATAACAGGGACAGGGAAGCGCACACAGAGGTGTTAATGGAAACTTACTGTAGAACCCGTTGCCCGGTCTCACAGAGGAGTCACTTAAACCGGATAAGGCTAATTATAATGTGTTGTTGTTTACCTTTGGACCCAAGAACACGCTACCTGCCAACTCACTAAAATAAGAATAGAAGTAGAGACAGGCAGAATGCCCAAGTCTTATGCATCAGGGCTGGCTGTGACTTATTCGACATGGGATTATTTTTCCACGAGTCGAACAAAATTAAGATAGCTGTAAAATTCCCAGAAATTAGACTGACCTAATAGAACATTGGTACAGTGAAGTCATGAACTATTCTATATGCCAAAATCTATGGGAGGTGATCTGCTTAAGTCTGGCAAATATGATTGGGTTGCTAAAAGAGAAAGAAAGAGACCTGTGTGCAGTTCACACACAGGTCTAGATGTAAACAGCTCCCAGTCTCAATAGGCCAGTTTTTTCTCACACGATGAGGCCTCCCATCATTAGTTCCTGCATGTAGAGGTTGTGCGTCAAAGTCTCCATAGCGAAAGTTACCCTAGTGTCGCATTGAAAACACTTGCGTATAATAATCTGTGATTGAGGAAGTGAGAGGTAGAAATAGATGTGGTGGCATAGTAGGGTGGTTTGGAAGAGGAGGGGGGGTCATGAGGAGCTGTGTGCATCATTCATGCATGAACTGACACCTGAAGAAAAATAGCTGCAGGTATAATCAATGTGAATGTTTCTCCCCAGTGTGTGAATGTGTGTGTGTGAGGTAAGGTGAAGAGCTTTTAGTCTAGTCAGCAACGTTCTTGCCAGCCCCAGCCCAACCAGACTCATGAATAGATCAGTATTGTGTTAATGTGTGTGTGTGTGTTGGGGTGTGTGCACTTTTTGTGTGTTTATTCCACAGACGCCTCTGGATGCCATCCATGTTGTTCTCTGAGGACATCAGGGCGACTGTGAGTCCGTTTCATGTAAAACGGCAGCATCGCTCTGCCTCCTGAACACGTTGCAGCTGGTGGGGGGTCAGCTCAGCACTTTGAAGGCAAAGCAAAGGGGGGGTTATTGGAACAACTTTGATGTATTTTCAACCCACTCACAAACACAAACATGGTTGATCCTAGACAAACTGTCGCACAAACACAGGCAGAGGTGGAGGAGCACCAGAGGCTCCAAACACAAGATTACTTGGAGGAGCAAATACACAGAACTATGTGAAGGATTTGAGTCGTTCCTCGTTTCTTTACGTATTCCCTTCAAGCAGTCACACTCTTTTGTTAAATTATTTTCAAGCTTAGAAATGACCTGCTTCTTCCATTTCTCAGCTATTTGAGCTACTAAAGCAGTGTTTCCCAACCTTTTTTGACTTGTGTACCCCATCGGGAATTTTGTGTTACCATGTATCCCCATCAGTCAAAAGTATTGATGACTGCCCAAACGTGGAATGTACAATAACAAATTATAAAATAAAAAGCATTTTATTAAATATTTTTACCTTGAGCATATAATTCTTTGGCATGTTTTTCTTTTCAAACCAATTGAAAAAAATAACATAAATATGCTGCCTGGAAGCTTGTAAGGAATTTAATTATATAAAAAATAAAATCATTCTATAAATCTGGCTTTATAAAACTGGAGCTGGAACTATCCTGTAATCATTTAAACTTAAAGAATTGGGAAAAAAATAATGAACAAAAAATTATTGACTCCCTTTTTTTGTTTTGTTTTCATCATTCATAATACTTGATTGGGTGTGCTAAAACAGCTGATACCAGGCGGTTTTCTACATCCAGTCTGTTTATCTGCTGTGTCAAAGCTGAAGGTGAACTCAAACATATAACAAAAACTTACTTTTTGGTAGAAAAAAGGCTTGTTTTTTGTTTAGTTAGCTCCTCACACAGGGGAAAAGATCCTAGCCTTATTTTATTTTTTTCCTAAAAAAAAAAAATATATATATATATATATATATACTATTATTATTATTTTTTTCATGTACACCTTGCAATGCACTCGTGGACCACTAAGGATAGCATTGGCTTGTATACAGTTTCAATATTATTTGCAAGAATGTCTTTGGTCCTGGTCATTTGCTCTTTAAAATTTCGAAAGTTTTGGCTCTTACAGCTCCCCTTTCAGAATTATGTCTTCCAAAAACATAAAACAGGGTATAAACACGGTTTCTTTTTCGTTTCACTTTGTTACAGTATAATGCACCATAGGACCTGGCTCTTATATATTGTCACATCTGTAAGGAAAATAATTTTATGGGCTGTGCAGAAGAATTGGGATTGTTTTATTTAAAATCCTTAAACATTTGCAAAATCAGATTTGCCAAAGACGAATGCCTGCGGTCATTCGTTGTACAATCATTCATAAAGAGTTCAGATAGATGGCATGCTGCACTTAAAAAGTGTTCATCTATTAAAACAGTGCATTTTTACTGCCATGTGGTGCTCTTTGCTCCGCTAGCGGCTCTATGATGACAGATGATGTTCTTCTAACTCTGCGCCGTTTCTCTCTGATAGTGACTGAATATGTATCTGTGGAAACCTCCCGTTTTTCAGCGCTGTGTTATCATCAACTGTGGAAGCACTCAGTTTATGTGCCAAAGTTCCCTTTTGATGTCATAAAAAGCACAATTAAATGGTAAAATGAACTGGAAGCAGGGCCAGCTATACGGCAGGGCAAGAGGTGTTAGTGTCCCCTCAAACAAATGCCTTGCCCCCTCAAATCATTGTGCAGCACAGTCTGCGATGAGCCTAGAAGTAGCCTGACTAGCAACCAGATTTCTCTATCATTAAGAAGAAAAGCTGAATCGGTAAACTTAGTGGAAGCAGAAAAGCTAAATTATATATATTATAGTAAATTGTGTTGTGAGTTGACATTAATAGTTAACTATAATTACAGATGCTTAAATAACCTAAAAAACTATACTTACAGGAGATTTGCTTTAGGTGGGGTACCAAAGTTTAGCGGGTCTTTGGGTAATAAGCGATTTAGCGTTACAGGAAATAGTGATGAAAAAGGAGCAAGAAGAAATAGAAACTAACATCTCTCCCCTATTCAAATTATAAGAAAAGAACCTATTCTGCTCTAAAGACCTTTATAGACATATATACTAAAACACATTTTTTTTTTAAATATTTGAGCAGCCCAGTCCCATGACAAAATCACAATCCAACAATAATAATAAAAATGGAGCATAATGTGAAAGAGCTTTGAAGAGCTTCTTTTAAAGATAGAATTTAACCATATTTCCCAAGAATTTCTCAAATCAGCCGCGTCACGTTTGTTTCCTCTGTATTTTACCACTGTGATTTATACATTTATATGAATTTGTAATGAGTAAAGGATCTCACAAGCACTTTAACCCCAATGAACACCCTTGGAATTAGCTTGTATGTGCTTTTCTTACCAAAGTAACAAGAGAAAACCCCTTAAATGACTAGCAGCAGATGCTATAAAAAAAAGAATGCCATCCCACAGCAGTGAGTGATCAAACTCACGACCAGCGTTAGGAGGAGGCGCTTGTCTGTTGAGGCCATATTAGACCCACAAATATGATTAAGTTATTAAACAGATGTTTAAATGAAATGGAGAGTTCCCCATGTATACAGTATATAACCAGCATACCTGCAGAAACTGTGTCAACAATCATCTGAGTCAGGTTCAACATCGTAATAGCTTGGTGTCCCCAATAATGTGGCAGGTGAATCTAAACATAATAACAGAACAAAGATAATTTTTTCTCTCAGAGCCTGATTTATCATCCATGAACCAAAACTGACGTATTAAACCAAGGTGAAGTTGTTAAAGGTGAAACTTTTACAGAAGACTCTCATCCTTGAAGGAAACAGATCACTTCCATGTTTAAGGAGCTGGGAGCTCTGCTGATCCGCTCACTCCAAAGATGGTGAAGAACTAACCCTCCCTAAGCTGCTCAGAGGCAAGAACCTCCTTTGAGTGTTTGCTTTGTTTGTTGTCTCCAATAAAATAAAGAATAAGAAAAACAAGATTGCATGTGGTAAATAATAAATGTCTTTTGGGTATTACACATGTTGAATTCAGTAGGGAGAAATAACGAATCCTGTATATTAATGGTGGTTTATTCATATGCTGTATGAAAAACTGTTGTTGCTTTTAGCTGAATGCAAAAGACTCAAAATCAAGATAGATTATCCATGTGGGGGAGACCTGAGCTCCGGCTGAGCAGATCCAGATCAAGGACAGCCAGGGATACAGCCCTCTGTTATTGTAAACAGGAAGCCATCCCATAATATTCAGCGTCATCGTGAATTTGACTTTTATCAATTTCAATTATTGTAATTGTAAATAATTTGTAGCCTACTGGGCCACCAAAACCTTTAACTGTTCAAACAAAAACAAAACAAAACACAGAAAGAGATAAACAAGGACAAACACAAAAATAACCTTTAAATCCTCTGTTGTTCTGATATGAATTAGTCTGATAGTGAATGACAGAAGAGGACTTAGTAGGGGTATTGGTCCTGGACTTGGGCCCAATGATGATGTCATTCTAAAAACATTAGGAGAAATTTTACTCAAGGGATGTGCTTTTTTTTCTTAGATTTTCCAGCCAAGTTTTCCTTCCAACAAATCTCAACGTCTCTGACAAAATTCAGTATACTGGAAGCAAACATTCACAACCCTGTTTAGGCTGTTTCAGTTTTTACTGAAAGCCCATTAAAATAACAGATGAGGAACACTGTTTAGTGCTTTAATAAAACATTGATACAAATTGTGTAGAACAACATGAAAAACCTTAAAAGAGATACATATCTGAAGCAAATGGATCTTCTATTGACTCCTTTTGACAATCAGATCTGTGTTTACAGATCTTATCTGATAAACCCAGATTCACGACAGCTGAGTGTAGTAGTCCGCTGTCTCCATCTTCCTCCATCTTGTCTGAAATCATTGATGAGCTCCTTTCTCTGTCATACATTCAGATCCAGTAGCTTATTTCCGCACTATTTAACAAAGAGCTTGATGCTGCAAACGTTGCAGAAGGAAGGAACGTTTTTTTTTAAGTGGATTAATTTCTTTGTTAGCAGACATGTACTCAAGCATTGCTGTTGCAACCACTTTTGGTGCATAATGATCACTGCAGACAAGAACCCCCTCACAAGAGCTGCAATTTAGTAGATAATCTTGTCTAGGGCTGCAACTAACGATTATTTTGCCAATCCATTAATCTATTGATTATTTTTTCAATGAATCGATTAATAATCGGATAGCCAAAGGTTCTTTAAACAAGACTTTTAATAGAATTAAACGAGGTGAAACTGAAACGTTTCCACTTGAGGAGTTCTGGATAGAGCATGTTGATATATGAAAAATATTTATATTATCTTAAATGCAAAATGTTTACATATCCTTTCCAATATTGTTATAATTGCTGCCCTAACTGGGTTGTTCTCTCAACTAAAGGCATGTTTCAGAGTCTCTACACTCCAATTAATGATTAATCAATCACTAAATTAGTCAATAATTGTTTAATCAGATGAACTGTTTCAGTCCTAATCTTGTCCAGTTGATAAGCCATTATAATTCAGCCTTTGTGATTGTTTTTTTCATTTTCCAACGTTTTATTGCCATTACACTGTCACAAGTACAGAGCCACAAAATTAACTCTCTGGATTTAACCCATCCCCTTGGGAAGCAGCAGGCTGCCATTGTGCCACGCCTGGAGAGCAGTGTGGGTCTTGAGGGTCTTTTTGCTCAGGGACCCAGAGTGGTAGTGGGTTTAAAACTCACAACCTCAGGATTCCAAGCCCTATGCCTTAACCATTTGGCCGTCAGACTATAATCCATGAGGATGAAATGTCTAGCTTGTGTCCAACCTGTCCCACCCACTAACAAGAGCACAGATGTTTAGATATATACTTTTCACTTCACCTTGCAGTGGTCAGATGTGTATAGAGTCTCTGTTGGATCGTTGTCAAATTGAGACACAGGAGTTTAAGAACTTTTCATCTGCAGCACAACTGCCAACCTATGAGTGGAGAGCAAGTACTAAGAAAGGGTTTAGAGACTTAGTTGGTTTAAGAACTTATTTGCAAATCCTCAGCTGCTTGGTTTCTGTACAGTATATGTTAACAGTCTAGCATACAGGTCCTGTGCATGTTTTTTTTTTTTTTCTCAATTGCTTTAGATCCTTTGCAGGGTTAAAGTGGAACTGTCTGACTATCTCCAAGCCAAAAAAATAAAAGCCATTCAGACTCTCTTTGAAACACGTCAACTCTATGAAAGGATCATCACATGTCTTATATCTTTAATCTGAGCTGTATCGCTGCGTATTGATTCCTCAGGTCTGATCAATGTTAGTTAGTTTTAAAGGTATACGTACACTGACCTCAGGGTTTCTTCTCATTTTCTTTTCACAACACAAACAAGATGTTATTACACCCTGTCTGAAAGCTGTAGCTCTCTGAAGAGATGTGTATGACAGAGTTCAAACACGAATAACCTCACCAGCATCGTCATTCCATGAAGGTATAGGTTAACTGGAACCATTAAAAGGGAGCGTCTGAAGATCTTTATATTTCTTAAGGTCAGTCTGTGTTAAAACGTTGTTTTATCCAAGCAGTGTATTTTATTTCTCAGATTAAATAAGTTTCATTATAGAATAAATGTCTGACGTATTTCATGTTGTCACTCAACAAGGCGCTGCACTCTTTACCTTCATTTCAATGGTATCAACCTCCTGCTGTTTCTATTACTCCTAGAGCGTCATGATCCTGCCTACCTCCTGCTTTCTTTTGAGTCATCTATCGCTATTGCATGGGATATTTTAAGACTTTCCTAAGAATCTGTACTGAAAAGACAAAGACAAACTTAGAAAACAGCCAGACCCTAAACTAAAAATAAGAGAAAGAGAATACATGTGTCATCTTCATTCAAGGTTGAATTGAACTAGCATCAACCCTAATTGGATACTCATGTAGAAGCCACCAACTGAGCATCTCATAGGTGCAGTTCTCCCCAGTGACAGAGAGGTTTGCTTCTTTGGGTTAAAGAAATGCTCAAGAGATCTAACCGTGTTTTCAGACCAAACCTTTGTAGGGTCCATGCTCTGGAGAGGGTTGCACTATAGCCAGGTCAGATCCTGGAACAGACAAGGTGGTCAGCATTGTTTATCCAAGCCCTGGAATGTGAATCCCCAAGATGTTTAAAATATTTATTAAGAGTTTTTTGGCATGTAGGTATAGTAAGTCAATGACCCGATGTCTTGAAAAGTATTTGCAGTTAAATGGATTGTGAAAGGGAATAAAATATCTGCTTTTGGTCCAGACCAATTAATGAGAAAGACTTTCTTCTCTTTTTTCCTTTTTGATCAGAGCAGTGATCTAACAGTAGTGGCCCCGAAACAATCCTGTGCAAATCCATGGACTTGTTTGGCTTAGACTTGAATTCTTAATGTGAAAGCAAACTGAGCCAACTGAGGGGAACAATTTTCTCACATTTACCGATCCCTGGACTGGTTCCTGGACTGGACCAGCAGTGTAGAAACGCCTTTAAACTCCCACTTTCGAGAGAATTTCTTTCATGTCCTGCTGAAGGTTTGGGATATGGACTTGGACTAAATGATGTGCAAGACCTCCATTGTAGATGTGGCTTGCTGTAAAGGCCAAATGATGTACTGGTTTTGGTTGCAGATTGTGTGCTCTACAGGCAGTTTGAGAATGGTGAAACAAAGAGGAGGTTCAGTGCCATGTAGTAGGTAATAGTGATGATTATTAAAAAAATTTATAATGAAAATACTAAATACTTATAGTGCACATAAAAAAAATCTCAAAGTTCTACGTAAAAAGTAAACAAAACAAAATGAAACAAAACAAACAAACAAACAAAAAAAACAATCACTGTGCTTCTTGCATGATTGTGTTTTTTTTTTTAAATAATGGTGCAAAACAATCTGTGTCGGGGTCAAGTAAGAGATGTTCACAGTTTGGACCTGGCTTTGAGAAGTACTAAAACAGATTCAGAAACTGTGGCCGTAGTTGAGTTCCCAATTTGGAGAATCCCTTTGCACATGGTAAGTGTTTACATTTGCATATCCTCCACTCACGAACTTTGGCTATTTGGTCTTTAGAAAATCAATGAAGGCAGACACACAAAGATATTGCACACACTGTTTGCTCAAATTAACCCTCTTTGAAGATCTGCTCTGTGCATCAAACATGTTTTAAAACTGACAAATTCAAAGAAAAACATACAATTTCTTTCTTCCCACCAAATTTCCTTTGGGTGGGCATCCCATATATGTGTTTGCAACTTCTCTGCTCCATAGACATTAATTACTAGTGATGTCTATGGTCTGGTATCACATTTGTTAGTTTGCTAGTCTAATTTTTTTGGGATTGCAGCAAAGGTGCCAGATATTGAGATTTTCTGTGGCTCTTGAGGCTGCAGGAACAAAAACAAAGATTTTGGAATTCAGGGAGGCTATGTAAGACTTCTATCCACCTTTCAGTGATGATGAAAGGAAACAAAGGGAGCACGCCAGACTGGGTACGGTCTGATGAGGGAAACACTATAACCAATGGTGTAACTATAGGTAAGCAGAGTATGCCGTTGCATAGGTGCCCTGACCTCTTAGGAGCCCCGTCACTGACACCTGGTTGGCCCCCTACGCAATTTTGGACTAGGACATCCCTTTGCTAATGTAATGGTGCGAAAAACTCGTCTTAAACCCACCTGATACTAGATCAACTGACCAGACCTTATTTGTACCCCGACACATGGCAGATTTCAACATGATGGTGAGCAGTTTAAACACGACACCAAAAGCAAAGCAGACTGTGGTACTTTTAATTACTATGTTAATAACAGTGTATAGTTCATTAGAGAGTTGGTAAAACATACCCTCCTAAAATATGTTTCAAACCGAAATAACGATCTTAAAAGAACTATGTATTTGAGTATTTTATTTTTTACAATATGACTTGGAATTGTGGGTAATCCAGAGCGTCGATTAAAACCATAACCGTTACGTACAATGTGTTAGCAACGATGGATACCAAAAAGAGGTACTTAAGCGGATTCCAGAAAGAAAAACCAAAGAAGAGCTGCTGGAAGAACGGAAAAAACACAAACCCAAAACACGTTCTTTGAAAAGGCAGAAAGGCAACTGAAAAGGCAGAGAAAGATGTTGCTGCTACAGCTAGTGAAGATTGCTAACAGGAGATGAACGTAGAGAGTGTGGGTGAGGAAGGGGGCCGTGAAACTCAAGGTAGCCCGATAAGACTCATTTTACAGCAGAATATACTAAAGTATATCCATGTCTAGTGAAGGTGAAGAATGATGAAATTATGAAGTGTGTATGTATTGGGCACATTTCGGGTCGGTTGTTTATGGCACCGGTGGCTGCGGGGGGCTGGTGGGGGGTGGCAGTTTGCGGGGGTTAAGGGGTGTTGTACTTCAAATGGGGCCCACCTAGATAATGTTGCTTATGGGCCTATTGTTGTGTCATTACGCCATTGACTATACCTGGCAGTCATGGTTGACACTCCTTGGATGTCATATTAGGGACATCATCCTCTTAAGCCGGGAGTACACTGTACAATATTTTCAATATATGTTCTTTCACTGTATACGGCCCGATGCTGTAATGGGATCTACCTGATCACACTGTACGTCCAGAAAGCACAAGTTAAACTCAGCACCAAGAGATGGCGCTGGTCGGACTTGTCAATCTGGAGAAGAAGAAGAAGAACTCCCTTGTTTGCCCATGTGCATTACTCGAGGTTCTGGTAAATCGGCTCGCAGGATTTGCCTGTGAGCACCTCACATGGACCGACTGAATTTCAAATATGTTTGATTTTCTCCCAACCTTACGATTCCTGATCAGAGGTGGTCTTGAGAGCCTGTATACTACACGGTGAGGCCTAAACTTAGCCCAATCAAAAAAATTCCTGCACAACTTGAGAATCAGCCCATAAAGGGCAAAAAATCATTCAGTGTATGTCCACCTTTAGGTAATGTTTATTTTTGGGTGACATAAGATTACCCTCAGATTTAAGAGTAGCTTCCTCACCCTAGATTAATTCTAGCCCTTAAGAAAATCAATATGTTCAAACTTTTGCATGAAAGAAAATTTATTTCTGAGCTCAGTCAATCTCCTTCATGTTGATGATGATGAATTCTTTAAGTATTGATGTAAAGACTGAAACATTGCATATATTTCACAAGATCGTGTTAAAACCTGAAAACTGTAAGACAACATTCCCTTCCTGCTTCACGCTTTTAACACAAGCTTCTAAGAGCAACAATAACGCATTTTTCCTGACATACTCCCAGGGAATTTGAGAACAAGTTGACATTTTTTTACTTCTCATTGACAAATCAAGAAAGCAAATCTTACAGGTTATATCAAACCAGGAAAGATTGAGAAGCGACTGATAAGCTGCTATGTTATTGCTTGTGTTTCTACCCTTTGTGCAAAAGTGTCTCTTACATCTTGAGCTATTTTATTATTCTTATCAGGATATTTTCAAGGTATTTCATTATCATTTCATGTACCTTTAAATCAAAAATTTTAAGCATCTTTCTTCACAGATGCGTGTTAACAATTTTGTTGTCTGAAATTTAAATCCACAGACAGTGTTCAAGACATTAATTCAAATTCAGGACAGTGAGTGCCTAGCTGCCCTAACTTCAGCAGTTTCCTGCTCTAGCATATAATAGGAAAGCCTTGCAAAAGCTTTAATAATTCTCAATGGGCTCTCATTTTATTTAAATGCAGACTTGGTTGTGTCTTGGACTTCCTTAATGGTTTATTTTTTTCACCTTTTAATCCCTCTAAAAGGAAATAGAGATGTCGTTGCATCTGCAGGAGTTCAGACTCCAGAAGGCTGCAAGGAAAACTGGTCCTCTGTGACCCTGGGATGTTTTTGCCGAACTTTAACTCCAGCTGCATTAACTTCTGGATGAAGTTTTGGTTTTTAATTAATATGCTTGGTTAGAGCAGCTTTTAAGTGCCTGGACTCTGAGTGGCTCTTCAAAGGCTCAACATACAGCACACTATGAAAGTAATACCTCTCAGTAATTTTGTTAGCATTTACCAGATGGGACGTTTAGGCTGTAAGATCATATAAGGAAGCTTGGGAAGGTGTAGAGAATACCAATTATTGGAGAAAACTATATATTTGTTATTACTTGGATATATTTTATGACATAAATTCAGCTTTTAACTGGAAAAAAAAAATACTTTTTTCCTTTTTAGATTCCCAAACAAGTCAGCACAAAATAACTTGCACCTCTGCAAGAGCTGTATTATCAACTAGGGCTGAGCGATATGACCTCAAATCAATATCAAGATAAACTGGGCATTTTTACCTCTATAATGATAAATGTACAATAAATGCTCGGGTTCCTCTTTTTATTGAATAAATCACATTACTTATTACTTTCAATCAAAAATTAAAGTCTTGAACCAATTCAAGTTTAAATATTCACCAGTGTCTCATTAAACAGAAGAAAAACTATACCTCTATTTGAAAGATTTTTGCTCAAAGGTAATTGGTCCTTTTGCACATTTGAACTCAACAGCGTGGTTGTGTTCTAGGTGTTGGAAGAGGTTGGATGTGTTACTTTTGGTAGTCCTGCCATAAGACTGGACAGATTGACCCAGTATTCAAGGTGAGACAGTCAGTAGGAAAGTTCAAAATGTTTATTAAAATAAACAAAACTGTTGAGCTGAAGACCACAGCAGCTGCAGGGGGGTGGGGCATCTCTGAGTCTCTGGAGGGAAAAACACAGGTAAGTGACTGCGATCATCTGACAGGGAAAGATAACATGAGTGAGTCACTTACCTGGTTTCACAGTGCGTTCCAGCCAATGGGCTGACAACCAGACGTGGCGTGCACCGCCCAGAGTGTCCCACTTACTGCAGCCCCGTAACACAAGCAGGAGGCTGGTCCAGGTCAGGGGAAAACAAAGCAGGCAGGAACAGTCCAGGAATCCAGGAGTCCTCAGCTGATCAGAAGTTCAGATTCAAACCAGAACAGAAGGAAACAGGCTTCCAGGAATCCACAGAGCATGAAGGCTGGTTCAGAGACAGACGGGTCCAAAAGCATGCCCAGACAGACATGCATAGATGCAGACAGGCAGTCTCAGTGGTTAAAGGACAGAGACGAGACATGGTACCAATCCACTGGCTGCCAGGAATGAGGACATGAACCATGGAATAAACTAAACCAAATAAACAGATGAACTAACAGGCATAAAGAAACAGACAGCAAACATTGATCTGGCCCCGATAGCTTGGGCTGAACCGAATATAAAGGAACAGATGCAGGTGAATGAGATGAGTGATAATTAGAGATCGGGCAGAGTTAGGCAGATGAGTGAAATGAACAATCCTGGTGAGCTATCAAGGCAGATCATGACAAGTCCAGACAGTTTTCAGACAAACTTTGCTCTTAGTGTTCTTTTGTTCAACATCTAAGGCATAAATTTGGTGCCACCAAACTGAGTATGTAGTGAGAACAATGTGCATCATTTAAACACACCCTCGCTAAAAAAAGTCTGCCACACACTGAACTCTGACAAGGCATTCTCGACTTCTTCTCTGTGTGCTCAGCTTCATCTCTGCTCTCGCTCGGCTCCACAGGATTAACTGATGTAATTTTGTTTACAGCTGTGTTAGATGCTTCTTCACTGGGCTCATTGCCATTTTCTTTGTTTATGCTTCTGACTGAATCGGTGGAGTCCCGTTACCACACACATGCTGCAGTGTCTTAAAAGGGGAAGGAAATAACAGCCACAAGTGCACACAGGAAAAAATGGCAGAATTTAATTTATATATTTTTTAAAATTTGGTTTATCGCCCACCCCTACTATCATCCCTCTTAAGAAAAAGTGGAACTAAGGACAATGATGACAACCTGCAACCACTATAGAGCCTGTCTGGAGGATCGGTTGCAACAACCCAGCCTTTTGGCCCTCTGAAGCTCCCTGAAGTTGAAGCCATTGGGAATGACTGCAATGCCACAAAATGGTAGGCTAGTTAAAGCCATGGATAAAGGTCAACATATTACGCAGGTTTTCAGTTGACTATTCAGTCAATACCTACAAAACCCCACACTTCCTGTGTCCTAGTTGTGCCTGCCATTCGCGTACTGTTGCCCGTATGACATTTTGTCAACGATTTGTCATCACATTGGAGGAGATTTTATCTGCTTGTCGGGTTCAACTCAAAGTAGCAGACCTAGAATTTTTAGCATCCCTGAGTCCACCAGATCCTTTGAAGAAGCTTCCAGTTCAAGGAGTCCTGGAGCTATTGCTGGATCACATTTGATCATGTTGGACCCGAAACTGTTATCCCACTTAAATGATGGATAAACAGGAAAACAGAGGTAAGGCAAGAAGCTCAGACAGAAGCAGCTAGAATGTAAAAGAAAAGGGTAGAGAAAGGAACAGAGATGGTCAGAGGCAGCAGGTTAGGACCTACTCTGTAGCTAATTTAGCCTTATCTAAGGGCTAAATTAACATGCTTTTTTTAAACCCAACAAACCTCCAAACCGTATTTCATCCTATAACATCATTTAGTTTTCTATCTTACATTTTCATTGAAAAAAGCTTTGCTCTGCAGCGCTTCTTCACCCTACGTCACAACAGTATCCAGTCCCTGATCGGCTGACATGAAGCGAAGTGACAAACAAGTTCAGATTTTTTTTAACTTCAGTGAAATTTGCTTTCTGTCCTCAACAGGATTCACTTTGTTGTATTCTCCCATTGCTAGAAATGTATCCTTCATCTGTTTTGCTCCTAAACTCACTTCTACATAGAGAAAAAAATGCACATCACTCGCTGGTATTAGTAATAATAGATGAGAGTTAGAGTCAGACAGAAATAATAAACACAATTCATCACTTGCATCACTTTTCATGCTCCAGGCAACCAACCTCAGTCTCCACAAATCAACTTGCCCTCCTCTTCATCCTTCCTCAGTACCTACTCCTGTAAGCCCTTTAGGTCTACTCCATATCAGCTCAAACCCATTTATGAACGACATCTGTTGGCCAGCCTCTCATTAGCAGAGATCCCTGTATAAAATGGTTGAAGTCAATAGTTGAGGTTTGCTTTGGGGTCAAACTTAAACATGTGTATGACAGAGGCTTGTTCTGGAGCCAAGAGCCGTCTCTGTTAGCATTTAATTTTAAATGCCAGAATGTGCTGGTCTGGTCATGGAAAAAGAAAGAAAAAGGTCCAGTTTAGTTCAGAAACTTATAACAAATTTTCATGAATTACTTTTAAAAGAAATTGTCTGGTGATGAATGAGCAGAAAGGAATAGTGTTTGATGTCATATCAACACACCTACTGCAAAACAGAGCTAATCACACAGCACTTTCTGGACAGGATTACGGTGTTTACAGCTGATTTGAATTTCCTTGGTAGCATCTTATATAACACTGTAGTTTGGAACTTCTGTTTGATCGGGACATTTTTAACAGTGAAAATACAGCCATGCTGCAACACAGGCGTGTCCTGTCACGTCTCCAAGTCATCTATCTTTCATTGGAGCTTTAATGTTAAAACGGCAAATCCTCTAAAGTCAACTCCCCCGTTGACCTCTATGAAATGGAGAAGCTGCAGCAGACACATCCAAGTCTATCCAGAAACAACTTAACAGATGTTTCCCCCTGCATTGATTTCCCAGCTGCAATCAGAAAACTGAGCTGTAAAAAAATAACTTGTAGAGCTAATCAGCGCTCAGAAGAGGACCGTCTAAACAGGAGTGTGGTTCTTATTAGTCCACTATGGGATTACCATGTTTCCCATTGATTTGCATTTCCTCAATTTAAGAGATATATACAAGCTTAATAGACCCTCTTCACTACAGTAAGCTATATTTAGACAGAAAAGCCATTTACATTAATCATTCTTTAGCAGTCTGAGATTTATGTTTTCAAACTTGATAGGATCTTAACAACTTTTTATTTATTGGAATACTTAGATCAAGTCTAAGAAAATACATGTTATAAGAAAAAAAATATGTCTAAGGTCACTGTAAATACTGCAAAATTAAATACCATAAGGTGAAGCTTATGGACCAATGATCACCATCACTTTGCAGCAGTGGCAGCCGGTGGAGTTTTCTCCACCTGGGGCTATAAATTCATGATAGAGGTATATAAAAAAACAAACAATCAAATGTATACTTGAAATCAGTCCTACCTGTCTTTATCCATGCTGGGTCAGACACTGACCTTTGAAAAAGGAGGCAGGGAAAGCAGAATAAAGCATTAGCCTCACTGCATGAAGTTATTGAAGCCTTGTAGCTAATCCAGGTCCTGGAAAAAGTGTACTGTCTCCATCTGTCTTAAGACTGCTTCCCTCCCACGACTAGACCTGTCAATCAGCCGCACAAAAACTGTGACGACAGTTCATGTCACCTCAGGGCGCAGCTCTCTTGCGTCCTATACATCTGTGTTGCAGAGGAGCTACTGTGCATGTACAACTTTTCATGAGTCTATGGCCAAATATTTTTGTGCCCTGGGGTGGAAATACGTCACCAATCTGGTGAAAAATTAAAACAGCTTTACTCATGATTAAATATTCTATCGGTCAGCTGCCACTATCTGATCATAACATCCAAAGTAATTTTGCACCAACTGAATGGTGCAATGTATTAAAACTGCTTCTTTATTCCTTTAAAAAATGCACATCAATCCTAATCAAAGGCAGGTACATTTATTCAATGTCTTCATGTGTTTCCATCTCATTTAACCTTTGTTTTCCACATTGTGTCTCAATGTTAACTGTAAAATAAATAACAGTATCACTCAGAGCCATTTTACGGAGGATCTGTCAGTAGTGGTGTTCTGTTGGGCTTAATCTGTCATTTTGGGGGGAATATTTGCAAACTTTTTTTTAAAATGTTAATTTGGCTCATTGTTATTAGTAGATACTGGTTTCTTTTTGAAGGTTCAAGTAGAGCATTTCAATCATCTTAAGGTCTGACTAAACTGGACCAGCTTAGCACCTCAACCTCATTAATTTTAAGCCATTCTATAGAAGAGTTGCTGGGGCATTTAGGATTATTGGGCGTCATGCAACACCATTTTCGTATTCTTGTCATAAATTATAACTTTTGCAATGTATAGTGTGCAATTTACTATGTGATACCCTGTGCAATAAACTGTTTCTCTATATTAGATACCCATATATATATATATATATATATATATATATATATATATATATATATATATATATATATATAAATAATCTATCTATATAAATACCCATGTAAAAACCCTATGCAATAACCATGTACGCATGACGCACAGTATATGTCTCATGCACAGTTTTCTTCCTTTGGCACATTCTTCTTCTTTGACTATTTGATCAATAAAGTAAATCAATCAATCAAATTTCTTATACTTTTTCTCCTACCTAGGACCCCCAATGAAGGGGCCCCATCAGATTGAATTCTTTAAAGACAAGTGTATCATATTTGATACATGAATTTTTGACTATGACATTGCAACATCAGTGTAGTGTTTTAGTTCTTGAAACCCTGACCTACACAATCAGACACATGCAGTTAACAGAAAACCTATAGAATATTATACAGAAATGCCTGTATCAAAATTTATCAAAATAAATGATCTAATTGGCCTTAAAATTTTTTTTTAATCTCATTTGTCAGAAAGTTCAATGAAGATTCTAATTTTGAAAAATTTGAAATTTCTGTCAATTATTTCAAGGTTTAGGCTTTAAAGGGTTAACAAATGTTTTTAACTTCAGTAAATGATGATAAATGATCCCCGATAACATATATAAGGCTACATATATGTAGCCTTATACATACAACTTTCCACGCTGTTAAAAGGCATTCATTCAGAAATGGCATTGAAGACGAGGGAGAAAGACTTTTAAGGTTGGGAGATCGAGCTTCTGCTGAATGAGAGCTGAGCAGCAGAATTAAAGGACCAGTAAAAGAGAAACAATGGGAAATAAATCACAAGAGCTCTAAATGATGTGGTTTGCACTGTTACAGATGTATAAAATGAAGCAAAAAATAAAAATTATTTGATCAGAAAACAATTAATGATGTAAATGTTTAATGAATTCGCCATCAACCAACCCTTTAAAGCATTCAAAAATCTCCCTTTAATACATACGCATAGATTTACTGTACATATGCAGACCATGTCTGTCATCATTTCATTGCACTCTCCATCTCTCTAATGCATTAACATAAAAATATTGATAGAAAAACTGTCATTTGGAGAATTCAGACAGACCTAAACACAAAACATTCTACATTTTATGTTATAAAAAAGCCATGGAGTGAAATGAATGCAAGTTTTACTGTGTTCCTGAAATTTCTATTTTATGTTCCAGATGTAGCTTTATGGCAAAAAAAAAAAAGCTCACTAACTGTTATTTTTTTGACAAAATGACAAGGATATGAATCTGTGTCCCCTGTATACCGACATGCCATCTGCAGGTGTAGTGACTGATAGATAGTTGTCATGATTCTGGCGCTGGTGGCTGGCTTGATTGCTCCTTTCATTCACCTGTCTAGATCTGCTCTGTTTCTCATTACTGCTAATCCGATCCACCTGCTCCTGCTTCTACTTAAGCTCCTTGGTCCCAGCCAGTAAATATCTCGTGTCAGTTCTACAGCCTTTTAGGCTACGTTTACACTGCAGGCCTTAATGCTCAATTCAGATTTTTTTGTGAAATCCGATTTTTTTTTTTGCGTTGCCGTTCACATTTCCAAATATATGCAACTTGTATGTGATCTCCTGTGTGAACTGTAGTCATACAACACAAGTGTTCCGCATGCGCAGTAGAGGACGCAATGACCTCACAGGCCAGCGTGCTCTATGTTTACGGAAGTAAACATGCATGATAGTGGCACGCATCTAGCAGTCTTTTCCAACCATAACATCTCAATCTTTTCACATGATTAAACATAAATTCTGCTCTCCGCATCATTATCTTTATCTGCCATGTTTTTTTTTTTTGCCGCTTTTGCGTAGCAAGACACAGAACAGTGACCTCTGTCGGGCTGTTCAGACACAGTTCACATTTGAAAAGATCAAATTCGTATCGGATTCAGGACCACATAGCCAAGTGGCCTGGGTCGCATTAGAAAAAAAATCTGATCTGTGTTGTTCAGACAGCCTTGAAAAGATCAGATCAAGGTCTTATATGGGCAAAAAAATCGGATTTGGGGCACTTCAGGCTGCGCTCACGCTTTCATAATTATCCTCTGTCGTGGTCACTAAATTTCTCTCTTATAGACCTTCCTGTGATAGACACCCTAGCTGCTGCTTCTGCACACCTATGTGTTTTAATAAACACTGAGGGCCGGATCTATCAAAGGTTTGCGTGTATAAAAACGTGAGCTATTTCACTGCGCACGCTAAAAAATGT
>NW_015151405.1:153402-169059 GCF_000732505.1 Cyprinodon variegatus | reverse complement strand
GCGCAAAATTCCAGTTTGCGAGCGCAAATTACTGCACGCAAAATTGGATCTTGATAAATCCGGCCCTAAGTATTTCCACTGTCTGTCTTGCCTGAATTGGGTCCTCTGTTCTGAGTCCTGACAATAGTTCTGTCATTAGTAAATAAGTGTTATTTATGATTGCAGAATTGCATGATATACAATGATGTAGCCTAATAAAATGGACAATTGCTTCTAAGTAAATCAAATGTAAGCATTTAGTGTGCAAGATTCCTATGTGAAGTCTGGAGCACTCGTGACGTTTGTTTGCATTGGGCCCATTGTTCTGCTGATTGTCAATTTGTGTGGAGGATTTTAGATGACCCAAATGTGGAAATGGAAGCTGAGGTGGTTTCTTGTAGATTTAATGAGTGTTGACAACAGAAGCATAAATAAAGAAATAACTAAGGAAAACATGAACCAGGACAAAGAGGAACACATAAGTTAGGGAAGGAACGAAGAGAATCCAGCAAATGTACTCATAGGAGTATAGATGCCAAACAGAACAAAGAAAGGAGTAATCAACTGATTGTGAGCAGGTGCGGACTGAAGAATCTAGAAGGGAGCTGGGGGAAGGAGACTCACACAAAGGGAAAACAGAGAGTAAACAAGAAATACATAAGAACTCCAATACAATCAGAAAACTATAATGACACCAAATGGAAATTAGCTAGAAAGCACAGAATTCAGTTCAGTTCAGTTCAGTTTATTCGAACAACAAAGAATTTCATTAAAGTGTAACTGAAAACTCAAAAGGAAAACTTAAAGAGAACCAAAAAGGGCTGAATGATGACACTGATGACCCACTTTTGACCAATCTCTAATGTTAATGGTCAGAAATCTTTATCTTGGACTCATACTGTATGTCTGAAGGAATCTTTTCCAGAAATTCTGTTTTAATACGGATTAATTTTTGTACAGATGGTTAATGTGACCTTGAAGATTTCTGTGTATGCAAACAAAATTTCATTTTGTATACAAAACGACAAAAGTTTTCTACATCTAAGTCTTTCTTCCTCAACCATTTTATTCTTGTTCGGTATATATATCTAACTGTACCATCATGAATGCTCACCTTCATTCTAATTGAGCCCTGCTGAGTTTAAAAAATCATGGACATGAAATAGTTTGAAAATTCCTCCCCAAGGTGGGTGGCTTCCAGCAGTTGTTTTTCTGAGGTAATTGCTGATATCTTTCCACCATGAAAATGCATCAACAGACAGCTGTAGGCTCCAGAGCAGCAAACCGAGAGAAATCCAACAGATTTGATGAATATCGTTTACATTTTCAAAACAAATGTAAACAAAGGGAAGGCTATTTCCAACCTACACTTTTTACAGGAATTGAAAATGAAAATGGAAACTCTTATTTCCTTTAGTTAAACAAACAACAAAAAATTACATCAACAGAGATCTAATTCTATAAAATGCACTAATTTCCGCAAATGGGGTGTTGCTAAATAATCAAACCTCAGCTGGATGTTTGTTCTATTTTTTTTGTATTAAATCAGTTTTGTTAAAAAGACTGTGTTAACTTTTATCCCCTTAAATACTTCTTTTGTAGAGGAGCCCTAAAGATGATCAATTAATCAAGTGTTTCTAATCAGCAGCTCCTGGCTGCTACTTTCCCTTAGTTTTCCCCATGACTGCTTTCGTCTGTGCTGCAGGGTCAGCTTTACTGTTGCTTTTGCTTTAACTGAAAGTTGAAGGGAATCTGAACACAGAGGCTAATGGATGAAATTGTTAGAGCATACCTTCCTCATCAGTGGGGACTAAAACTGTAGAATACTGTTTCTTCAAATTTCCCTCTTTGTTATATTGATGTTTAATCTTTTTGGGTGAAGTGTTAAGTATTTTCCTCCAGAGTAGATTGTGACATCTAACTGTAAAGGGTTATCAGTTAGTTATCGTTCTGGGAAAAGCTGCGGATGTAATTATAAATGTAATCTATAAAGAAGGCAGGAAACATAAAGCAAGAAAACTAGTTGAAATGCGATAACCCAAAATACAGAAAAATCACAGCTTCACAAATCTGTAGCTTCTTTAACCTTTTACATTCAGATAAGAAATTAATCTTTTGTATTCAGAAATAACATTTTCTCTCATTGATGCTTCTGCAAGATATCCAGAAAATACAAAGAGTTTTACTTAAATGTTCGATATTTTGGGGGAAAAAAGCCTTTTTGATGCTCCGTCATGATTCATAAATGTCCTTTAAAACTTTCCTTCACGGTAAAATGTTTTTTTCTGTCCTATTGTGTTTCTTTTGTACGTTATTTTTCCAACTCCAAATGCTTCCATACATTTTAATCCACTTTATTCTCCTCCATTTGTCTTCTCCTTCCGACCAGCTGTTCTGTGTTTCTCTAATCTTTATCAAAGCCTTATAGACATGACTGAAAACAGTATCTTCAACCTCTTAAGACAGAAAAACACTAAATCAATGGTGTTCCTAGAAGTCAAACACAAAGAAACAAGATAGGTTGGAGACATTCTTGTTATGAAACATGAACCCACTGGTCTCCTCGGATTATGGCGAAGCGGTGTCTGACCCAATCAGCATCCATTGCTCACCTGTCAGACTCCAGCGCTAGCTCCAGTCTGACTTTTAGCCATTCTGACAAGCCCTCCCTGCGACAGTCGCACACTTTAGACGAGTTATCCTCGACACCGTGTACACTACTCATGACATGATCCATCTGTGCCTGTCGCATTCCTGAAGAAGGCCACCTTAGCTCTGTGGAAACCCTGCTCCAAAATTATCTGTCCCCTTTCAGAGGAGCTGTATGTCACAAGTGGCAGTAGAGGCTCCTCTGGGACGACAGACACTCTGGTAATATTGTCTCAGCCTCTCCTGTCACCACTCACTGGTTTCCATCGGATAGCTTCTACTAAATGTGTGTTTTCTCATTTTAAAAATTTGGACAGTAAAAAAAAAGGAACATTGGATATCCTGATCCGAGAACTCACCCACATTGTCAGGATCTTGGCACTGATAAGTGGATTGTTAGTTCATTTCTTCCACCTGTCTAGCTCTGCCCAGTTTTTGTTCACACTCATTAGATCCACCTGTTCTGGTTCCTATTTAAATTGCTTGTTCCCAGCCATCAATGCCAAATTAGGTGTGAGAGTTCTCTAGCATACACAGTATATTTCTAATTACCTGATCCCTAGTTTCTGCTCCTGGACTTCTGAGTTTTGTCTGCCCCTGTTCTGATCTGTTTTGCCTGACCTGTCTTCGGAATACTATTTGGGTTCTGCATGCTAACGACCTTGGATCTGTCTCCTCCCGACTTGGATTTTCCTTTGGGTCCTCTTCGGATCTCTGATCTTCTGGCCTTGAAATTTGCTCCTGAATCGACACTGACTTTGGATTTTCCCTCCGGATATTACCGCTCTTTCGCGTCTGCTGGCTTTTGCTTGACAGTCTGCTCTGCTTCACTCCTGGAACTCTCTAGACGGCTCCCGCCGCATGCTGTGGAGAAATCATCCGACAGGATTCCTCTCCCTCCTCTGGGCTTGCTTTTAACTTATAAACTAGAGATTCCAGTTATCTTGCCCCAGTTGACGAGCCGCAGAGTTATGAGCGGTTAATAAACGCTTTGTTTGAAATCACTCTGATCTGTCTGCCTGAATTCTGGGACCTACGTTCCGAGTCGTGACACACATTTAACAAATGCTCTGCTGAAAAAATAGAGGTTTTATTAGAAATTGGAAAAATATGTATTTTCATGTTTTCTCATAAAAAATTAAAAAGCTCTAAATTATTATAAAGTTTTTATTTTTCGATCAAGAGTCTCCCAATATTTAAATAGGATTTTGGTCAGTTTATTCTTTATAAAAATTAATTGGATGATCTTACTTCGTCTGTCTGTCTGTCTGTCTGTCTGTCTGTCTGTCTGTCTGTCTGTCTGTCTGTCTGTCTGTCTGTCTTTTAGATCCACTCGGAGTTCAATAAATCTCTATACAAATGTTGGTTTAACTGATCAGGCTGAGCTCCAGTCTCTCCTCCCCTGCCTCTACACCTGCAATAACAGCTATTCAGACGCTATAATTGATTAAAGCAGGCAGTCACCTGTATGGGTTGTTCCTCACAGACTGAAGCTTTGAGATGAAAGAGTAAATAGATGAATTCAAACAAAGACAGGAGCCAGCAACAGATGGCGAAAAGAAAAAAAAGAGCAGGAAAACTTTTCCATGGCACCTTCTCTTGTTTCCACTTTATTCTTCATCAGATAGTGGGCTACAGAGCAGACGAAAATAATCCAGAAAGTTTGCGCCAGTCACACATGTTTGTTTCCGTTTTAAAGTGTCAATCTCCAGCTGTGGCAGCTGATTTTGTTGTGGCAGACACCCGGACGGTATGATGAATTATTTATCAATCACATATCTGTCCTCCACCTAAAGCATTGTCTCTCTCTGAAGCATAATAGGCACAGAAGCAACCCTACCTTACTGTTGAAAAGGTGTTGGATGTTTATTTGGAGCTGAATTTTGATAAGCTGGTAATGTGTGCTCATTTCTGAGCTGTTCCGATTTTTATTTTGTGAAAAATAATTTGCACATGGCAGATGGATGTTTTATTTGTATTTTTTTATGTGGGTATGGTTTAGAATGGTAGTTCGGCTTATTTAAAAAAAAATGTCTTTAACCTTGCCTTTCTTATTGTTGATGCAGCTTCACAGACCAGGTTTAAAAGGTAGAACCTAAAAAGCTTATCCTTCTAATGTCATTGATTCGTGTCTCTTTACAACCCATTCGGCCTCAGACTGCTAATTATGGTATGATAAAAAAATCTATGTGGGATGTGCATGTTCAACGGGTTCCTGATATGATCATTATTATTTATTAAGCATTCACAAACATCATGTTAAACTATTTCTCGGATCTTTTAAATTCTTCCTCGCATTCCAGAAAAATACATTATTTGAAAAAAGGAATCTTTCCTATTATGATTTCCTTTTGATTGATTTCATGCATCAAAGCTGTCAGGTTAAGAGGAGGGGAAAGGTAAAACCAGTGATTATGATTCATTTCGCTACATCTACAAAACTTTCACGACTCTCAGGGGCCGTGATTTGGATTCAGTTTCTTTCTTAAACGGCAAGACCAGGTTATTCAAACCACACTGCCCACACTCTCAAAAAGCTCTGATTATGTATTTGCTGCCTGTAAAGGAATGCGCAAATCACAAGATGGTATGAAAAACACTTAACTATTATCTCAAATATTCCACTAAGAGCTGTGCAAGAATTTCCCCATCTTGTGTGTGGTTTAGCAAACAGCTCTGGGCTTATGTGAGACGCTGGTAATAGCTGCACAAATTAAATGACTTTGGAGACCCAGAACCCAGGAGGTAGGCGTGCAGCTTCTCAATGCCTTGGAAAAATGTAGAAAAGAAGGAAATAAATGTTATTCTGACACTTACTGTCATAAAGCACTTAAACAATAGAAATGTTTTAGTATTCTGTTGTTGTGACAATCAAATAGTAATGTTTTGATAATCAGGGCTGTCAATTGACAAAATGATATCTGAATTACTTGTCACTTAAGACAGTACTGGTGTGTACATTACATATCTGTTAGGTTAAATTATTCACATGTTAGCTGATCAGTTTCGTTACATACTTTTTCCTGTAATTTTCTTGAGTTTTTCTTTTTTTGCACACTGTTGCATTTACTGTGCTAATCATTTTGATTGGCTGCCTGGTAAAGTTGGATTAATGCCTTAGCAAAATCATCCTCATAACTGCATCCTAAGAAATGTAGGTAAATATGGCTGTGCTCATGTATTCACAAGAAGAAAAATTGTTTTAACTCAAATATTTAACGGCCCCGCTTTTGATATATTTACATCCCTGTTTAAAAAGCAACAGTACTGTTATAAACAGTTGTCCTGCAAAAAGACCAACTAATGACCCAAGGTTTCCAGGAAGACTCTGCAGTCTTGCCAATTAATGACATTTAGATTATTTTAACCAAATTTTGACAAGGGGAGAGCTTTTGCTGAACTGGAAAGCTTGTTCAGTGACAATCTCCTGCACCCTTAATGCACCAGGGACGGTTATCATAGATATTTCCCCCCAGCAGCTGTAATACTTTATAACCATCTATGTTCCCAACAACCTCAATAAGTTGTTACATTCATACTGATTTTTGTAAAGTTTCTGTCTTAGTCACTGAAATATCTCTGGTGTTGCTGCTATTTTCCCATATCCATAATTGAAAAATTGTCCCCAGCAGTATATTGATTATTTATTCTTCGAGTGATTGCATAGTATATATATTTATAGAAACACAGTACAGTGTAGTAATATATTTTGTTTATTTTAATTTTTTTTTAAGCTGCCAGTTGCTTTGTTATTTTTTCTACGCTTTTAAAGTCCACATTTGTGTCACCACTTTTACTGTAATGTTGTTGTAACACCACAATTTCCCCATTGTGGAACAATAAAAAAATCCTATTCTATTCTATCTATCCCACAGCCATCTAACAGTAGACTCACATTTGGTAACTTTATGGAGAAATTTGGGTTGGTGTTAATATTGGAAATAAAGAAGGATATGTTTTTAATGTGACAGGATTCTTTTACTTCTTAAATACAAATATTCTTTAACTGCAGTTTAATTTGCATATGAAGTCCCTCAGGGTCATATCTTAGGCCCTGTCTTATTTTGAATTCTGTAAGTTAGTTTAGTTTTTTAATATTTATCTACTTTTAAAAAAGCAATATACGTCTACGTCCGTTATTTTAACATTTCTACTAATATAATATCATTCATTTAGGTGGATCCATTATTTTACAAGTCTTTAGTGAACATTCTAAATGAGATCAATGGACACTATATCACCTCTATAAACATCAGAATTTCTCATCATTTTTCTTTTATAAATTGCTTGAAAAAATAAACCAACAATAAACTTGTTTCCAAAGTGATGAATATAACATGACTTCACTGGGTTTTATGTTTCTCTGTCCTCCAGCATTGAGCCCGTGTCCTGTCTCTGCAGCCTCAACCACAAGGTGTCACTCCATCTACAAAGGCTTTGCTCAGTGTCTGATGGCTCTGGGCGAAAGTTTGACCAACACCGCCCACAAGGAGGAGGAAACCCACGAGATACACTTCATCTGCAGGTCAATCACACTCAAAACACTGGCGAATTACAAATGATGAGAAAACACTGCCAGATGCTGACTTTCAATTATTCTAGAGCAGCTCATTCTGTATGAATGGGTGTCCAGTTACTTTGACAAGGTGGGATTGAGGGATCAGAAGCTCAGTCTGAGCTGGAGATGAGCCTGTGAAGAAGACTTTAAAAATTTATGAATCTACAGCCAGTGTTCTATCTGATGTCAATACAGCACATTGATTCCCTTTTGTCCTACAACACCACAAATCAAATTGTTGGATCATTGCCTCTTTGTATAGAAGTAGAATGTGTTCCTGAAAAGCTGCATGAAGATTAAGGAATGCAATTAATAAAAAAAAAAAAACTAGAAAAAACTTAAAGTAAACAGTTTAATAGTTGGTTAAAAAAATAAGGAGGTGAAGATGACATTATAATAATAAGTTTTATACTTAATTCAATATGGGGTCCTCAGTGTATGTTGGGACAAACTGGTAATAGGCCTATTGGTGAAAAAAATCTTTCAGAAAGTCATAAGAGTCTTCCTAATTATGCTCTTTTAAATGTAACACAGATAATGAGAATATCTGATTTAAATGTTTCTTTCATTAAAAAAGCTATTTTGATCCTTCCTTGTAATGCCAGCTTGATACTGCTGCAAACTTCTAAAGCCGGTGAGACAAGGACACTTCAAGCAGAGGACAAACTTTCTATCCTCAGCATGCCTTAATAAAGCTGAAGGGATCCTATAAAATTTTTTGGATTTGGAGAAAAATCCTTGAGAAGTTTCAAGGATTTTGCACAACAGTTGCTTTTGTTACAATTTCAATGTTTTTCTTGTAAAATGGCAAGAATTGCTCTGTTGCGCAGGTTGTCATGACATCAAACTTTTGCCCCTTTCTTATAATTGAATTTTTACTGTAAAATACATCTATTTCAAAGAGGGCCTTCCCTTTTTGGATTCATGCCAACTTAATTATTTTTTCCTAACTTGTGATTTTCTGTCAATGTGACAAAATTGCAGCAAACCTGTGGAACCTACGTTTGAAGGCTAGTGTTAATTCCCAGTTACATCTGCTGCCAAACCCCAGTGAGCCTTAACTGTTGCAGACTTGATATTTAAGGGCTAAACAATCCATTTGCCCTATCACCTACATGGTTTGGGACGGCCCTTAATGTGATGGACCCTTTGTGGGAAACCTGATGCACTCCCATGCCAACCCAATCCCAAACTGGCCCAAGCCTTGACTAGCAGAGAAATATAATTTCAGCTGCTTGTAAAAACATGCAGCAAACACCGAAATGAGCAACAAACACGGATGATGCAAAGTCCAAAAAACACAAATAAACAAATGCAAAAAAATAAAATAAAATGCTGCAAACGGAAATTGCTGCAATCACTATGGATAGAAGCAAGAAACTTCAGCCAACAATCACAGGAATAAACTAATGCAAATAGCAAAAACCCAGGATAAAAAAAAAGGAAGTTGGAAGAAGAGAGGAGAGGTTGGCTATCTGTCTTTACAATGTCAAACACATTGGCTTTGTCCTAAATCCCTCAATTACTATATGGTGCAGGGGCTATATACAGTAGTGGACTTTATTGTGAACTCAGTTAACCGACCTTTTGGACAGATCATCACTACTTCTCGCTCCCTGTTGATCATGTAACTCTGCATTGTTCCTGCGCCATCTTTGTTATTTGTCGCTGCTGTAGGGTAGTGACAGCCTATGGTCACAGTGGGCCGCTGGGGCAACAAATCCTGTGATGCTTCCTTGCAAATCATTCTGGGATATATCTGCTTGTCTGGTGCCCATGGATAATCACTACTTTTCAAGGTACATTGTGGAAAATGTTGAGTCCTATACTTTTTCATCCCTTAGACATTTGGACACTCATCTAAAAAGGCCGCAACCATGATATAGTGCCCTATATAGTTGTTAGGGATGACATTCGGACACAGCCATTGTCTTGCACTATCATAGAGTAACAGCATAGTTTTGAAAACTAGGTTTCATGTTGTGCACATTGAAAGTACTTAAGGGCTGAAAAATACAGAATTCTTTTAAAAAAGTCAAATGCAAAGACCTACTCATTGTGAATTGTGTGTTTAAGTTTAAAAAGACGAAACATCCGAAGTTTTAAAAGAAAATGAACAAACTACTCTGATTATTAAAGAAATAGGATCTCTAAATATTGATTAGAACATGCACCAATGTCTTACCTAAATGATGCAATGCAGTTTCTTTTTTCAGAAAAAAGAAAAGCAATGCAGGTTCTTTTTTCAGAAATCTTGGGTCTAATGAGAGAAAACCAACTAAAAAGGATTTTCACAGTCTTTTAAAATGTTTTCTGTTCATAAGTTTAATGAATTCCTGTCTGCTTTTAAATTAAGGTCAGCGAATGTCTGCTTTCCTATTTGCTGTTCAATTAAGGTGGAAGCAAAAATGTGTTGCTAATAATGATAATAAATATATATTTTGCTGTGGTTTCAGTCTCAGAAAGAGTAATATCATACAAATCAAGCCAATGTTGAATCATTATTGAACTGTGATTGGGACCACACAAAATCATCCAAAGGACCCCAAATGTCAAATAGGCCACAGCCCAGAGGTCCTTCCAGTCCTGCTCCATTCTTTGCACTTTTCTGATCTTAAAAGCATCTTTTGGATCTGTGCTATGAAAACATTATGTCTGTTAAAAAACAACATCAGTAACAACTTTAACATTATTAAAAGAGCTAGTTGTGTTAAAAGTGTGTGTCATTGAAAAATGTTCTGCTCTGCCTCCCTGGAGGTTTTTCTTATTCTCTCTTTTTTTTTTATATACACATCAAGTGAATCCATTCCCGTAAAAATGAGATCACTCTTTTATGCACTTAAGTTAATCACAGGTCATTTGTTAAAGCAAATTAAGCAAGCAAATTTAAAATCATAAAAGCAGCAGAAGCAACCTTAATAATGTCCAACATAAAACTAAACAGGTGAACTGAAATATGTCAGGCGCTCTATTTATTCTGTACATGGTTTTGCTCAATTCAGTTCTATAGTGTCTTCCTTTGTTAAATATTAAATTATTGATTCGACTTTTATTCTGCAGTGTCATGTCTCCCCCTTGCAGCTCAAATAACTAAAACGTGTTCTAGTATTTCATTTTGCAGGGTTATTAGTTCATAATATTGGCTTCTCGAACTGGCTGTGTTTAACACTACTTCACAAATCATTCAAAAAACTAAAATATGAATTCCATAGAAGATGTTTAAGCTTTTTATGCAACAGTAATTACACTATTAAAACTCAATAGACCTTTAAGAGGATATTTTCCCAGTAGTTTCTGTCAGAACACTAACAGTTTCTTATGTGTTCAGCAGTTGTGAAAGCAAACACTACATTACAACCTGCTGGAGCAGGTAACCCTCTAACACCTGCAGGACCCCGGCCCTCGAGGACCAGCTTTGGGCATGCCTGGCTTCGAGTGGCCTATACCCAACTTGTCAATCAGGGCCTTCTAAAAAAATCTCCTGTCGCACAGATGGTAGTTAGATCTTGAACTGGCAGATTGTGCACAGTTTCTTAGAGCCCCTTTTTGATGCAGGACAACAACAAGCAAATAAACCATCCATAATCATGTACCAGCAGGTCAACAGTATCTCTGAACAAACACACTCCACATTCTTCTACTGGTGGAAAATCCAGGTACAGAAAACAGTGCGGCTGACAGGCTAAAGAGTGGCTAAAGAGATCAGACCAGGCATCAGTGCTGAGATCATGACAATTCTAAATAGACAGGATGGTGTTCCTAGACTTGCAGCGTTCAAGTCTGAGAACACAGTCCCAACTTTGAAACAACAACTACTGACTTACTAAATAAAAGCATAAAAAATTGGTTTCTAATACTCGATCTGAAGGTGAAAACTGGCCATCTGATGACAAAAGTTGAATATACTCTTTCCTGTTCTCTTCCCCTATATTTCTTCCATTACTTTGTCTCTTCATCTCCTTTTGCCATCCATCATCTGTCCCTCGCTCTCTATCACCTCTGCTCACCACTCTATTTATATACACCTTTGTCATCAATCTAAGTCCTCTGAACCATGACCAAGAATATATTTATATGGGAACAGTCTGACAGTAAGACTTGAAAGTTATATTTCTGTCAGGAGACGCTTTTTATTTAATGTAAACAATAATCATTCATTTTAAAATCATCCTAACAGAGCCTCTAGAGGTTTGCAGCTACACTTAAACTCTGATTAAGCGCAAACTCTGCAAAGCTGACATGTTAACTTCTTGTTCAGCCAAGTGTAACAGGAATTGTGACTCGCATTCTTTCCTGCTACATTATGAATGAGCCATATGAAAAGTAAAAGGGAAATTGTGACTCAAGCACGCTCCATAAAGAGATTACCGTTATATAATTCACACAGAGTTTTTGTTGAACATAATTTGTCACTGGCTCCTGTAAGGATTTTCCTTGTGGAAAAAGGAGATGTTTATGCAGATTTACAAAGCATGACAGTGCAATCCTTTAGGAAAATCTAAAGAGGATTTTCTGAATAGAGTTTCCTGTGATGTCTTCAAAATCTCTCATTTGTTTTACTTCTTTGTGCTCTCTCTGTTGTTTCTTTTACGTTTCACTAAAATTAGCAGTTTTGTACAGACATTCATGGTTCAGGGTGATGAATGTTGAGTTATTCTTTGGTGTACTTCAGGTAAGAGCTTATAGGCAATGGTATTGAATCCAGTCTTTTTAGCCCCCCCTTGTTGTTTTTTTCTTGAATTTTCTCAGGACATAATTTTTGTAAATATTTAGCAGGATTTCAAACAAGAACATGATTTAACATACTGAAAATCCTGTAATGGTTTGAAACTGTCAGACTACATGATAATACCTGAACTTTATTGATCTCACACTAAAGAAATTCGCTCTCTGCATTTAACCCATCCCCTTAGGGAACAGTGGGCTGCCATAGTACGGCCCCCGAGGAGCAGTGTGGGGTTGAGGGCCTTGCTCAGTGACCTAGAGTACAGGCTGGGTCCTTTCACCCATTTAACACCGGGTTGGGGTGGGAATGGATCCATGAAGGGAACCTTCTCCCATAATATTCCCAGCCCGAAAGGAGAAAAAAAAACAACAAAAAAAAACAATGCAATGTTCAGTTAATTTAAAA
Organism: Cyprinodon variegatus; assembly: GCF_000732505.1. Classification (NCBI taxonomy): domain Eukaryota; kingdom Metazoa; phylum Chordata; class Actinopteri; order Cyprinodontiformes; family Cyprinodontidae; genus Cyprinodon; species Cyprinodon variegatus. Next base: position 156,742 of record NW_015151405.1, on the reverse strand, counting down.
TGAATTTATAAATACAGATGTCTAAAATATTTGCTTTACTTTTTTGTAAAAGAATAATTTACTCATTAAACAAGTCATATTAGCAAAATGCATTTTCAGCTGAAAAATAAGTGGATTTCAATGATAAACTTGATTGGAAACTCCTTAAGCCCAGGTCACATTGGTTGTGTATGATTTTTTAATCTGTGATCAGATTTTTTTCCACATCACATCATAAAGAGAGGCTCCACTATGTAGGGAGAGCAGATCTGTGTAGATTTTCTTTTACTTCTGCCTCCCACATTTGACTTGGACAGATCATGAAAAGTTATTAGAAATAAATAAATACAAATAAAAAAATAACTGGTGCAGCTTTAAGCAAAGCCACACTTAATGAGTCTCTGCATCATCTCTTAAACCAGAACAGATCAAGAATTTGTATTGGCCTATGTTAAAAATATGATGGGAGCTGTGTTTAAAGAAAAGGAAAATGCAGCAAAACAGGCTGTGGGGGGGTTTATATGCTGGCCGAGGCAAAGAGAGAGAGAGAGATCTGTGAAGTTTGTTGAGGTTTCTTTTTTTTTCATAAAAAGGGTGAGTGAAACGCTTCGCTTACCTGTGCTGTCTGCTCCTCCTTGTTTTGTATTTTTTTGTGAGGCTCAAAGAGGATCACTATTTTACAACATATGTTTCGTGTCCTCCTGAAGTTTGTTGATGTTTTATTTCATTTTTCTGCGGTGCGCCCTCCTCTACTCATCCTTGTTGTTTTTGCAAGGTTAAAAGAGTATCACCACTTTATCTGTTTTCTGTCCACCTGAACTCCTATCATTGCTAAGTCTGTTTTTTTATTGTTTCATTTATTGTTTTTGCACAATTCTGTCCCGTCTACAATATATATGCTGTGGGCCTCCAAACCTGACTGTTTTAACATGCAATTAGCAGATTTTATTTTGTATTTTCCCCCAAAGCGGATGTGTTTTTATTTGTGACCGTGTAACTCTCTTCCTGTCAGACCCATGAAATTGCTGCTTAATTGCTGCATAGTCTGACTAAAATAGACCGAGGGTCTATCTCAGTTAGAGCTAAGTAAGTCCACTACAGAAAATGGTGTTTGGTGTGTTAATCCCCATTGATTCTCAATAAGTGCTAAATACCACAACCACTTCCTTCACAATTTTCTGTTGGATAGGATGCAAAATCTGATTCAGTGTGTTGAGGGCTTTTCTTTCGGCTTTCAGGTGTTTGAGAGTTTTTAAGGCTTAGACTGAGAACTTCTATTTCTTAGTTTTCAGCTTATCTTATTTACTGGTATGTTTTTTGGAAATTAAATCCATTCGAGGGGTGGGGTTGTGTACAGGAAGACATCCTGCAGTCTTTTCTTCCACCAAAAGAAGGAGTAACTTAAGAAGGTAAATAAAAAAAAAAAAATACCAAAAAGTTTTAATAGGTATTCAAGAGAAAGATAGCACCGAGAAACTTCATCTGTTTAGCTGGTTTATCAAGAATAAGTATACTATCAAATTGTGTCTGAGCAGCAGAGTTTCATGCTGTGAGGCAGTTGAGCCTCTGACTCTCCCAGCGAGATAAGCTGGATCTTTGCTTTAGCTGTAGCCTAACATCAGTTCCTGTTGTTTTTTCATGAAAGGTAGTTATAAGATGTTTTTAAAGCAGAACATATACCTTGAAATATCACTTGTGTAGTCAGTTAATCAAGACTGTGAACCTACTTTAATTTTTTTTTTTTTTTATTGAGCGACAAAGCTCACATGACTGGTTGGTCTTGCTCCTGGGTTGGCAAAGCTAACCGGGTGGGAACTGCCTCGACATTGGCCAGGTACTATTTGCTGTGTTTATTCAGTATGCAGTAAAGGGCTGGTTATACTTCTGCAGCAGTATGTCGCAGTGAGCTTGACACAGACATTTTTTATTTATGCCCAGTATAGAAGCGTGGTAAGCGCGATACGCTGTGGGTCTAGTTTGTCCGACAACGGAGGGACATGACGGCGAGAAAAAGCGGGGATCCAGGTGGAAAAAGGGTCCCAACGTTCTCGCACACCTCGTCTTCTAGCTGGTCCAACTTCACGAGTTGTTTTCCGCAATTTCGGTCATAAAAACAAAACAAGCCGGCCTCCTGTGTGCGGTCACCTACAATTTGGGAGAGGTGCAGCGGAGCGTCTGTGGAGGGGGCGGGGACGGCTTTTTGTTCACTGCAACACCTACCCAGACAACCTAGTTTCGAAGTATAAATCAGCCTTAAGAAATGCAAGTATTAGAGTATATAACCTTATGTGTTTTTGGCACAATGTTTTTTAAGACCAAAGGATTCCAACTCCCAGGAAACTTTACTTTTAAGACTTCCTGGAGATTTATTTCAGCACTTTGCTGCCTGCTGCCATGGTGAATTTGCTTGAACATTCAAATCAGTAGCGGTTTCGCTACCACTTTTTTCTGTAGGCTACTGTGGATTTGCTAAGGCTATTTGCTATTTTTAGTTGTCTGTAACATTGTGCTAACTTTTCATTATTTTTGAAAATTATATCAAATATCAATGTATCCAAATAAACCCTGGTCCTCAAAACAAACAGCCATGCAGGTTTTCGAAGTTCCCATGCCTTAACTCTTCAATTTCATGTTATTGCAGTTCAGCAAAAGGCCTTTTAATCAGCCATCAATTAACATCAGGTGTGTGCGCTGAATCAGGGAAAAAATATAATGCATTCAGAACAGAATGCATCTGGGACCAGAATCGAAAAACATGCTACAAGGTATCATAATTTTTCCTTCTTTACGCATTGCTTTTAGCATTTAACAGCATTTTGTCACTTTCTTTATTATCGTGATTGCATGTTTCAGCAAATGTTTTCAAATTGTTTGCTTTCATTTATGTCTTTTCCAGTTTGTGTTTTTTTTACTAATTGATAGCACTGTGACTCAGTAATACTTTTGTGAAGTGCTATAGAGACAAACTTTGATTGATTACTGATTGAGTTACTGTATAGGAATGGTGTATAGGTATTGGAGGGGAAGCAAAGGGGAATTTTGAGATGTTAAAGGGAGGATCATATTTGTCACAGTAAATGATGTTAATATAGATATACTATACTAATTATTCACTGATCCCAGGCTATCATGACTCAATTTTCACATGATTGTTACTAAATGTGTATCATATACACTGCTCAAAAACTACAGTGAGCACTCAGAAAACAACAAATATGAATTTGAATGACTGGAATATTCTAGTTGAATACTTTTGTTGGGTTTTAATCCAGAGAAATGTGAGTTTAAAAGATTAAAAGGAAATAATCAACACAGAGACAGGGTTTTGTGACGTCAGCGTCTGCAGAGCGGAGAGAAGCTG
>NW_015151405.1:129752-152090 GCF_000732505.1 Cyprinodon variegatus | reverse complement strand
TCAATGTCATCTTGTTCTTTTTCTGCCCATGGCAAAAGGAGCACTAGGCAGATTACATGCTTTCCGAACAGTTTTGTCGCTGAAAAGCTTCAGCATCCACTTAGTTAACGGGTCAATGTCATCTTGTTCTTTTTCTGGCCATGGCTTTCCTGTTTCTGCCATGAATTTTCTCAATCTATTTTTAACATCCTCGGACCATTTAACTGGGTTCTGTCTGGCTGGAGTTAAACCTTGATAGGCAGTCTGCATCTCTGCATCTGTCCATGGCCTATACACAAGAATATTGGGTCTATGATCTAGTGGGTCATTATCTTGGGGTCCCGTGGGTTGACCATAATGAGGGTTGGCCACCTCTAACATTGGAAAAGCACAAAAGTTTTGGGGAATATTTAAGAATTGTCCTCCAATTTGTAGTTACAGAGCTATCTTTACCATGTTTTAATTTGACAAACCGGATTATCTCTATGTTCTTTTCGTTTGGTGCGATTGCAATAGCTCGGCTCCATATTTTGACGGTGAAGACGTACATGGACGGTGACGTGCGGAGGAGTAGCGGTGGATGTGGAACAGTTCTCATTGATTAAAATGAGTGTGCTAGTGCTCCACACAACGTACTGTACGGAGTGGAGGGGTGATAGAGGATGTGCAGTCTGGGTGCAAGTTATCCCACGTGGAGTACTTGTGGTTGGCTTATACAAGGGAGCTTTGTGATTGGTGGCAAACCATTCCCTTTTTAAAGAATTTCCTTTGTGTATCGAGCCACTTCAGGGAATATTCTCAAAAATCCACACACAAATTTAATAAAGTTTAAAGACCACTACTACTTTGTAATTTAATTTATAATTGTTTATGGACCAGAAATATTATGGTGAATCTTGTGCTTTGCATGTGTGGATCTTATGTGTTTGCGTGAATCATTCTGTGCATGTGTGGATCTTGTCCTGTACGTGTGGGGTTCTTTTTGTGCTTGCATGAATTTGGCTCTGCATGTGTGGATCTTGTCCTATGAGTGTGTGGATTTTTATGTGCTTGCTTGAATCTATAGGGGGTGAAAAATACTTTAGCCAAACTGCTAACTGCAACATTTTAACAGCAAAACCAAAGCATACTGGGAATAGAGTTACATGCAGTCACCTATTTTTTCCAGAGTAACAGATCTGTCATCAAGTCATACAGAAGAGTCATATCTCAGCATAGTGCAGTTCAACAAATACCGAGTGTTTTCGGTCCATTTATAATAGTTAGAAAGTCATTCATAGTTATAAAGTCTACTACGTCTAAGGTGTTGAGATATAATGAACTGGATGGTGTCCACTGATCCTTTTTTTTTTTAAATATATATCATATCCAAACCTCCTCAGAGTTGCTTCTCTATGTATTTAATGTACTAATCTCTAGCCTTGTTCATTTTGGTCACTTATTGAAAATCTCAACAAAATGACATGTCTTTCACACTGCTAAATCATCTCCAAAGCTTTGTTGTATTTTAATCTTGTAAACTTTCCATCTCACTCTTGCAAAATTATTTCTTTTTCATGAGGAGGTGATTAATGCAACGTTTTTTCACATAGGCCATGTGCATGAGGAGACATCTCATTGCGGGTGCTCTCTTTCAGCTGTTTCTACTGCATCGGTTTCATTTCTGATTTATCTCTTTGTGGATTAGTGAGTATTAAAAACACTTTTACTGTCACCACTTTAGAAACAAAGCATGGCTTAATGGTGACATCTGATTAAAACTGGGAGAACAGAGCTGGTTAAAGACACTTTCCTCACAATAACAACTTGTGTAACTATGTGTCTGTGTCACTGTGGCCCTGCAGCCCAATTCTGCTACCACTCCACTGTTGTTAAGTCTCCTCTATTCCTTGAGGTCCCAATTAAACTACTAATCCGGCAGCTCAGCCACCTTGGTGTGAGTTGCTTAATGTGCAGACGCATAACACACAAACAATAAATTCTCATGTCTACATACACACCTTGTCCTTGTCTTATTCATCTATTATTCTCCTCCACCTTGCCCCATCCCTCTACGTTTTCCATCCCTGCCTTTTTCCTCTCAGGAACATGGCTTTAGCACTTCTATCAGAGCCACCTAATGAGAAAGTATCTCCCCTCTAAAGATCCACAAACGTAGGCACACCCGATCCATTTTTTTGTACACAAAAGCTCTGTGAATAAGAGGCTATGATTTGCATCTAGGCCAAGGCTGCTTCATTGTCAGAGTTGTCCCAGGAGTGCAGTGCTTTTATTCCTTATGCTCACAATAGGCATAATGCAGCTGCAAACGTTCACTGTGGATCCGGTGAGGTGAAAAGGAAATATTTTAGGCTAAACGAAATGAGGAAAAAAAAGGATGAGACCGAATTAAACAGAAACCTTTTGCTATGTCTTATGGAAGTTTAAAGGGGAAAATAGAAACTACTTTACTTTCTGTTATCAGTAAATTGAACTGATTAGTTTGATGCTATGGTATATTTGCTTACAGGTTTTAAAAGTTCTCTTGTTTTTTTGTTGTTTTTTTACAGTGTCCTGTCTGGCAATGTTGCAATAAGAGTAATTGTCTTAATGCCAATGTGGAGCAGTACAGCTTTCGCCATAGTGTTCCGCTTGATTTATGCATGTAAATAGCTTTATTATAATTCATGCAGGGAGTATTACAGATTATATGGACAATGTGTTGGGAAAGAAGAACAGGAAAGGAAAAACAGGAAAAAGGAGAAAAGATGATAGAAAGGAGATAAAAGGGAGACAATGATAAAACGTCTTCTGTCTGTTTCATCACTTGCAAAGAGATGTAAAACGAACAGTACAACCAACGGATATAGTATAAGAGATACAATAAAGTAGGACCTTGATACCATCGCTGAACTATAAGTAGTATTATTTAATCTGACGTGTATAGTGTGGTAGCTGAATATAAGAATAAGGGCTTTCTGTATGGAAGCACCTGGAGCCAAGCACCTGTAGTTGTTTGTGGGTGTGCACCTGTGCATGTAAAGTTTATCCAAAGGAAAAAAGCTCAATAGTGGTTGTGATGACCCAAAGTTCCTGCTTCTGACCTGACCCCCCATCCCCAACCCAGACTAGACGATCGTTCGTACATCCCCATTCTCCAGGTGTCACCTGGAGAATGGGGATGTACGAAAGACCCCTATCCTCCCTACGCCCGCTCAAATGTTGTGTTGTTGCATGTTGTTCTTGAATGTGATTAAAACTGGGAGTACTAAAAAGGGTGACCGGCACAGTCCACCCCCACTTTGGAAGGTAGCTGGTCCACACCCCATACCCTGACCAACCAACATAGGTGTGTGTTGTAAAAATGTTGTGAATAAAAGTATCTAAAATGCAAAATAAACTTGGAATGAGGGACGTCATCAGAAGGTGGGACCCTCCAGTAACGACCCCCTTCCAAAGGTCCTACATGTGTGGCAGTGTGATGGAGCAGGCAGGGGGAGGAGTCTTGGGATGGGGAGAAAATGACTGGGGGGCTACTGCACACCCAGGGAACCAGCTCCCCCACTGACTCCATTAAGCACCCCCACTGCCCAAGAGCCCATCCGGAGAGGGGTGCCCCCCCAACTCGTCCATCAAACCTCATGACTGTCCTGGAAAAAAATAAAAATAATACTGTGGTTAGCCAGCCCGCACAAACCAAGCAGAACCACTCACCCCGGACGAAACCCACTCCAGGGGACGAAATGGACCAGGACTGAGATAGGGGGAAAAGTACATGCCCCTGAAGAAATTGTTATAAATAGACCCAGGCAGCATCAAACAATGTGCTTGTGATTGTCTGGTTCACAGAGAAGAAGCAGGCGAATAAGTTAAAGGAAAACAGAGAGCCAACATGCTCTTGATTTAATTTATCACAGTGTTCGATTCTAACCACTTTTATCAAGTGTCACATGCTTTAAATCCACCTGTTGTGCATCTAATAAAGCCAAGGAGTGATCTTCTAATCCCTGAACAACTGACCGTTAATATTAAGTTGTCAACTGCTACTGTAGCTCTGACGCCTTCAGTAATGTATTTCTTCCTGATTGGGAATAGCACTCGCCTACGATCTTGGATTTCCTTTAGAAACTGGTCATTAACACTGAAATCCGTTTCTCTCAGCCCTCTGGCCCAACTTCTGACCTGCTCTTTTTGTTTATAGTGTTTAAATTTAGCTACGATTGGTCTAGGACAGGTTTCTTACCTCCGAGCCGTTGAACCCGATGAAATGAGATCTCGCAAACAGCTCTTGCGAGATCTCAGCCACTTATTCTGTGTCTGGTCCTCTTAAAAGTTTACTTGGGCACAAAATGTCATGATTCAGAAATCTATTGTATTCTAAACATTTTCAATGATTTCTAAATGCTGGAAGTATGCAAAATAGTGGATTTAGGCAGACAGTGAGATTAAAATCAGTGTGTTTAGTAAAGGCATGTATTTTCATCATTCTTTGAAGGTTTTGTCCTATCAAAGTCATAAGCTAAAATATATATCTTACAGAGATGTTTACAAGCACTTAGACAATAACACTACTGTGCATGTTTGGACATCTGAAGACCTTATCGGTTGGTGTGCAGCTGTGATTTCCAAGTCTCGCTGTAGTTTCTCCTTTGTATTTAAGCCTGGACTTTGATTGGACACATGAATATGCTTTGATCAATACCACTGAACTGTATATGTGGCCTTATTCCAAAGAAGTTAAAAAACAATCCACTGGATCTTGTTTTCCAAGTTTGAAGATGTTTCGCTTCCCATCCAGGAAGCTTTTTCAATTTAAAATGTCTAAATTAGCATTGAGTTCCAAGCTGCATAGAGTAACCGAAACAAACCCTTGTTTTGGCTTAGAAAACATGCAAATTGAACTGGACGAGCCGGTCCGCTGCTTAGGAATAGGGAGTTGTTTGAGGTTGTTGTTAGCCTGCAATACCTGATACTAGTTTATGTCTCTGTAAAGGGGGAAGTCGTCAATTGTTAGCTTGGCTCCCCAAGCGGGTTGTCTTGGTCCCCTGCATGGCCATGAGGATTATGATGGCAGGAAGGAATCAACTCTATCGCTTCGTTGTAGGTTTTTGAAACCTGAGTCCTGTCTCAGACAGCATAAAAACTAAGCAGTAGAGTCAAATAATCTTAAGAACCAATTGGATAAAGTAGTTATTAAAAAAAAGGACTTTAAAATATCCTGTTAAAATATCAGGGTGTCAAATAAAATAAAAATAATAACCTTTATTAAACTTTACTGTATGAACAGCAGAAAAGATTAAAATATATTTTTTCTTTTCTTGGCTACAGTCGTGCAAATAAAGGCAGAGGTCTGCTGATTTCTAAAAAAAGATTTTGTCAGAAAAGCTACCTATACAAGGTCGAGTTTTCTTTTACTCAGCCTTCTCCCTGTGCAGCACCTCTATTTGCTTTTTATTTTGCTATTCCCTGCCGATTTTGATAAGGCCATTCATGCTTTTGTTGTACCTCACCGCCTTACTCCCCATTTCAATTCCTGCCTCAGTTTAAAGTCCCTTTCAGCTTCACAACTCTTAAGGGAGGTAGCGGTTTAAGCAGATAAAGATCCAATAACATTCAAAATTCAGCATCCATCACTACTTAACACATCAATTTATTTAGCGCAAAGGTTTTTAGTCATAATAGTTATTTATGTTATTATGCTTTTAAATGCACCATGAATTAGGTGTAGCCTGTATGAATATATATTTAAAACCTACCTTTTCAGCACTGTCATACTGATGTGAAAAAATGTAGATCAAATGTTCTGTTTGAATTAAAATAAACTGAGAATTTGTTTTTTATACTTAAAGTATGACAACCCTTTTACCTCTATGAAGGCCACAGCAGCTGAACTGTCAGATTTAACATGAAAGCTCTGTCAAACTCTTTACCAAGAATATCTGCACTCTTTTCATCCCTCCACCTCTTTCAATTCACGCTGCGCTTCGGAGACCAAAGGTTGTTTTATTTTTATTTTTCAAAATATTCCTTAATCCAAAAACCTTGAACAGAGTAATCACTCTGCTTTATGGAGTTTCTTTGAAGGATGTATGAATGAAAGGGAATTTAAAGGGGGACCTTGCAGGTGCAGAAAGGTTTTAATCCATGATGCGGTAGTGTTTTACCGATGGTAACCTTGGACACTGTGAGTGTAGCTCTCGTCAGGTCATTGACCAGGTCTTCCCATTCAAGTCTGGGCTGATTCCTCACATTGTTAATGGATACTGATACCTCACGAAGTGAGACTAGCATGACTGATAGTTGTCTTGAGTTTCTTCCTTTTTCGAATAATTGCAGCAAATGGCAATGGGTAAAGATATGTCACCATTATGGTTTTGTTTGATCTGTCTGTCTGTGGCACCTTTTTTCCAGTTTTGCAAATAGTGCTCCAAAACCCCGATCTGAAGGTAGAAGTCTGTCAGCTCCCCTTTTCCTAACTTTAAACCTAAACAGGTTGTGGATATATATATAGAGGAAAGGTAAACCCCAATGGACTTCCCTTTTATAACATATAAAATAACCTGGTGTGACAGATTGTAGTAACTCTACTTTATAATTTATTAGACCATTGTTTTTGTTACAGAAGAGAGCGATAAGAATATTATGTAAAGTAGGGTACAGAGAACATACAAACACCTTCTTTGTTTTGTTTGGTTTATTGAAGATAATTCAGTTGAGCTTCAGACTTTGATGATAGTGCATAAAGAAAAGAATAAATATTTACCTGAAAAGTTACAGAACCTATTTGTATTAGAATAGTCAGTGTTAAACTATTGAAGTCCCAAAATGTTACCCTGAGGAGTTGCAAACATTTTTTTTTTGTTTAAAGAATATTTAAATGTAGCACTCTCTGTCTAGTTCTATAGTTTGAATCTGACAGAACTTTCCAATGTGACAGAGCAAAACAATAACTACTGCCTATATACCAAAGTTTGGTTTTAACCAATTACTGTTACAAATGAAAATGTCTACAGACGCCATGAGAAACCACAACCAGCTACTGCTGTTATAGTCGTGTGTTTTTTCTTTCAGAGATGAAATTGAGGAATCTGATAAAACAGATGTGATAGCAGCAACTATGCATGCCTCCTCTTTACATTTTTATTTTGGTTTAGCTGTGGTGTCGCCACCACTTGCTTTCGTCACAGCTATATGTCTCGCTTTAAACCACTTTATTGATTGGCCGACCAATTTTGGGGTGGTCTCAACTCGTTTTGGGTGGGTATCAGCCTTTTTTGGTACGGTATTGTAGGGGCAGTGGTACAAGAGGGATTTTTATGTGCTTTTGAATAAACAAATGCTGTGAGGATTCTGCTTGCAGTCAAGGCTTTTTATAAAATTTAAAATTTTTAGATTCTTTTGAAGCTTAAAAACTGAGCTGTGATATATTCCCGTCACACACATCTGACTCTCATATTCTAGATTGTCTCAGTGGAGCAGAACATTCTGTACAGTTTGAAATGTTTTCTGATTTTTCTTTATCATCTCGTTACACCATTGTGTAGCTGGTGTGCAACAAATGTTAACTCTATGCTTTGACATAGAGCTATAAAAGATAGAGGTGATATAACAAACAATAAGAACCTATCAAAAAGGCAAACTTTGAGCAGTTTTGGATGTCAGCAGCAGCAGGCTTGCAGTAGAACAGACGTTCTCTCAGGAGGCTTTATAACTGTGAAAGCAGCTGCTTGTCTGTCAGTGTCCTCACTGTGTTTCTGCTGTCTCTGCATACACCTGTGTCTGTCCGCACAAACCTCAGAAATAGGAAACATCTCAGAGCCGCAGATAGGAAAAACATTCCCGGCTGAATGCGATTCCATCAGTCTTCCCCTTGAAAACACTTTGTCTGCACCCTTACAGCTCCACAGACAAAAGCCAGATGCCTCCTCGCACCACTCAGGTAAACAGTTGCCCTCCTCCTGCAGCAGCTTGTGATGTAGGTGGACCACAGGGGTGTTCAAGTCTTGGATAAAAGCCACCACGCACACATGCAGTCTCATCAGGGGAGCTCATGTTTGCCAGCTGCTGTTAAATTTTGTAAAGATGCTTGTGCAGAGGTGGAGGTATGTGCACAATCAGGGTGAGCCGATTACTTGAAAAAATATGCCTGTGCGACAATAAGACAACAGATGTGAGCTTAAGTCTGAGGAAAATGTTTGTATGGCTATGTGTCTGTGTGCTGTGTTTGATTACGCACAGATGTCCGGCACCAAGTAGAGTGTAAAATGAAGAAGATAAAAGATTTTGTGATGCAGACCAAGTGAATGACTTTGCTCAATAGAGATAGTTTAAGACCATCAACGATAAAATACTTGGAGGTATCCAAGTGCGTTTCCCATCTATATTTTTTTCACCAGAACCGTTCTTTACTTTATGGATTGTGGTGATAAATTAAAATGCTGCTGGAAAAATGTAAAGATCTGAATTATTGCAGAAGTACAATTAAAGGAATTGTCGAGGGAGCAGTTTGACTTTAAGGGGAGAACAATGAGAAAGATTTAATTGTTCATACAATAGAGAAGTTCTTGGCTAAAGTCTTGATGCTTTAATAGATGATTATAGATTATAGAATTTTACTCAAAACCCCATCACTGTGTTTCCTATCCTTCTTAAAACCCTAACCCTACCATTTCACATATTTTACCTCATCCTTTAGCATTCTTTAGGCATGGTTAATCAACTAAACTCTTCTACAAACTTGTGGTCCTCTATAAGAAAAGATTAGTCGTGTTCACAGATTCCAGCCTCTTGCTTCTTTCATTAATTATGCTTAGAGCGTTGATTGATGGATCTACTGCACATAACTGCAATCTTTCTAAAAATTTTAGAAAGTGCTCTTAGATTATTTGCATGTCTATTTTTTTATTTGTTTTCTTCTTTTATTTTACTCTGTTTTGTGTGTAAAAATGTGTAAATATGCAGCAAACACCCAACTTGTTATGTGAAAAAATTAAAGACATGTAGGTTGCTTCTGCTAATAAAAAAAAAGCTTTTGTAATGTTATAAATATTTTTGAGGTGACAGACTATTTTTGCTTTCCTGCTCTTTTGACTTCTTCTGGTCATTAACTCCCCTTAGAGATATTTTATCCAACCCCATCATGATAATGGTAAAGATTTGCAGCCAATTAAAGGCTTATGTTTTTCTCTGCAAATGTGAGGGTTTGAGGTCAGTGGAACAAAAAAAAAATCGACTTTTCTTCCCCTCTTATCTATCTATACATCTACGAAAATAAATAAACATTACACTGCGGTGGAATAATAAAGGCAAGTAAAATGTTTCAACTATTTTTTTATAGCCTTGTAAGTACCTACTGTATACGCTTTCATTGTGTATTAGCCCCAATGTGGTGCAATAAAATATTTCACTTTCCTATGCTGTTTCATTCTATCCTGAAGAAATGTTTCACTACAGACTGAAGTTAATTATGTTTCTTTTTTTTAAATTTTATTTAAATAAACCTGTCAAAGGCAGCTATAAATTAATGGGTTGTTGATCTTGAATAAAAAGAGCATACAGTAGGGTCATGCCACTATAACGGTCTTCTGGGAGTTTGTTCCACATAAGTGGACAATGAAGTACTGAATGCTGCTTATTGTAAAAGTCCAAAGAGTTTGTGTTCAGCATCTGTTGGGTTTGCAGACATCCTACCTGCGTATCTCATTACTTTAGACCTGTGCAATTGCTGGATAGAAAGAACTTAAGAAGTTCAACTTAATGTGGTTCTGACTGCACCTGTAGACTAGCGGATTCCCTTCTAATTTGTATGCAGACAGGTTACTATGCTGGTTCGTACTGTAGACAGTAGTGTAGTCTCTAAACTTAAGGAGTTTTATTGAAGCATCTGCAAAGGCTCAGTCGTTTGTGTACAAAGATAAAAATATGAGTGAGAGAACACATCCATAAGGGGCTTCAGTGTTGATAGTGTTTGTGCTGGAGAAGATGCTCCCCAGTCTCACTCACCGGTGTGGCTCAGTAAGAAAGCCGGCGATTCACGGTGAGCTAGATGAGCTTTTGCTGTAAACTGTCTGGGTTGGTGGCATTGAAGGCTGAGCTGAAGTCCACAAACAGGATCCAGTGTTTTTATTGGCAGCCATTTTATTTATAATTTAGTATAACACCAATGAAAGGCAGTGGTGTTGGAGGCCGGGCTCGTTTTCCCATCGTCTGTGTACAACAGCTAAACCTACTGTTATATTCCTATTTCTGTGTTGCTGCTATAAACGCACCTACTATTCTTCAATAATCATAATTTCTTAAATAGTACTGTCGTTGGCCATTTTGGAAGTGGTATGTCAACTTTGTCTTATCTTTTTTCCTTATTTCCTCTTGTTATGTTGATGACTGATGTTTTTGCAAGTACTGCAACTACTACATCCATGTCAATTATAAATGTGTACAGAACATCTATGGGCTGGTGCACAGCATGCACAGACCAGTGCGACCACACAATGTGCAAGTATATCTCTGCCTTTACAGCACAGTTTACTAGCAGCATGTGGCTTTACACTTTGTTTTGCATCAAACAACACAAGCTGCCCCCCATCTTTTGGACACTTGAGTGAAGGTGCAGTGCTGTTCACTGATCAACATCTGGTGGTGAGTTGGATATGCTGGAGGAGGAGGAAACAGGACAAACCAGGCTGGCAAGAAAGGTATGCTGGGTACATCAGACAAAGCCCTTAATCAGGGACATATTTTAGTACTATCTCTTTGAGGGCTTTCCTTAGATCCCGGTGAGGCTGGGGACATGGAGTCTGAGTGTACAGTGTTATGTGTGTCTGTCTTCAATGCAGCTGCCCGTAGCTGTGGCTGTATGGTCTGATGTGCTTGTTGCGGTGACACCTCTGGAGCCTGATAGTGGATAGTGGCAGCAAGGGATGCTGTCTGTTTGAAGAATGAGTTGATCAAAAGTTGACTCAAAAGAAAAAGCTCTCGATTGACCAGTAAGGCTACATTTCTACCCTGACGTCTGGTCATGAAATCTGGACCATAAACAAAGGAACAAACTGTCGGATACAAGTGGCTGAAATTAGCCTTCTCCTGAGGGTATCTGGTCACTCACTTTACATATAGGTTGAGGAGCTTGGTGATTTAGGAGAAGCTGCAAGTAGAGTCGCTTCTCCGCATTGAAAGGAATCAGCTGAGATGGCTGGGACATCTTTTTCAGGTGGTTCCTGGACACATCCCTCGGGAGATGTTCGAGGCATTTCCCACCGAGAGGAGGCCCGGGGGATGGCCCATGACTCACTGGAGGGACTTTGTCTCCCAGATGTCATTGGAATAGCTCAAGCTACCCTAGTAAAGCTAGCAGTCTACTGTGTCTGGGGCCCATGACCCGGTCCCTGATAAGTGAAAGACAATGAATACCATGAATATCCCCTTGTGTATAGGAGCATGTCAAGTTTTTAAATCTTCTCTTGGTTATTGTTAAACTAGGACATATGTATGTAAATTCTGTTATCTGTTTTTAATGTCTGAGTTATTTCAGATCTTTTGTGTTCTTTAATTTTCTTTACAGAGAAATTAGGGTTAAATTGCTTCATAACAATAATTAATAATTAAAGAATTAACTATAGTTTGTTTGCTTACATTGTGTCTGTGAGTCTGCAGCAATGGTTCACACCAAGCATGCATGCATGCACGTGTTTTGTAATGTGGATTTGTAGTTTTTTGACCCACATGCAGAATCACACGGAAAACCAGTGCATTTTAACGGTTTATTTACAAAGAATCTGGAAACCTAATAACTGCATAAGGGAGATGGTTGATTACAACTGATGACTGATTGATTTGCTTACTTGAAGGGGAGGTAGCATGGATCTGTAGGGGTTTGATTCAGCGGGCCAAGGTTTTATGGAATTGTAGTAAAGTTAATAACTAATTTGAAAAACAATGAATATAAAATTAACAAAATACAAAAAGTAAGGGCCAGGAAATAACAATAATAAAAAAAGAAAGCAAAAATATATATGTATATACATTTGAGGTTGTTGTCTATTTTTTATCTGAAAAAAAAACACCCAGTTATTTTTCTTTTTATATGATCCTTTTTCTCCACTTTCTCCCAATGTAGTCTTTTGTTATCCGTTTTCCCCAATGCAATCCTTATTTGTAAAAAAGCACAGAGTTCATTTGTTCCAGTAATGAGGAAAACCAACAGAGATGCAAATCAATGTGTCTAGTAGAGGGAAATAATTAATAGGTCCTACCAGAGGCGCTTGCCACCGCTAGAAGAGGAATCGTCAGTTTTGATGACTGGGTTGAATGTCATCAAGTTACAAGCAATTTCTCTGTTGTGTGTGTCACAAGTACAGCACAGATGTGAGCAGTGAAGCTGGCTACAAGTGCATGGCAGCATCTGCTTTTATCATAAGGCATTGTGTGTTTTGGGAAGCAATTGCATGTCTACTGCAGGTTCAACTTCTGGTACTAATATCAAGATTCGGAACAGAGGACCCAGTGATCAAGGCAGACAGACACTCAGATATCTCAAGCCTTTATTTAAAAACAACAGATCTGCAGTAACAGCAAGGACAGCTAAGGCAGGAACCTCTTCAGGAGGAAACACAGGTTATTGACCATGTTAATGTAACAGAGGATGATTGTGAAGGCGTGAGTCACTAACCTGTTTTTTTATAGTTCAGTCCGTGCCCAGAGAACGAGGTTGATCGCAGTCGGTAGGCTATCAAACAAGATGTGATAGGTGCCGCCCATAGAGTCCCAGACACTATAGTCCCAGAGGACAGAGAACCAGCTGGAGATCAGATTGTAAATTGTCGTCTTCTCGATTTATAAATCGTAAGATATGTTTAACAGGTCTTTTCTCAGGTGCTGGTTAGATTTGAGAAAAGTATCCACAGAGTAAAGCCAGATATCTATGAAGAGTTCTAAGCGATTTATCTGCATGTTCATGTTTCACTGTCTATACAGGTAAGTTAAGACCTTTCTTTACCAATCTGATCTCCATTTATCAGTCAATTTTATGTTTTCCTCTTAGTCTCACATTTTGAACTAGTACTTGATCTTTCACTTGAAGCTCTGATGCTGAAACCTTGCAGTTGAAACAGATCTTGTTTTTAGTAATTTTTTTGTATTTTCGGAAGCTAACAGGTAACTGCAAGTGTGTTCTTAGCCTCTGAACATATTCAGAGTGATTCTGTCTGGATTTACGCAGCAAAAGGCCACAAATAAGAGAATCAAGGTTGACATCCAAACATCAGCTCATATGGTGAAAATCCAGTCATGTCGTTTTCATGCAATTATACGCTAATATATGTTGACAAAGTCCTTCCTATGTAACTTTTCTTGTTCAGCCAAAGTACCAATCATGTCTAACACAGTCCTGTTACACCTCTCCACCAGGTTGCCTCTTGGATGATATGAGTAATTCTGATCTTGTTCATTCCTGCCAAAACATTAAGCTTCTTTATGGTAAATCAGGTTCGTCATTGGATTGGTGACGTATCCTATGGGGGGGAGTGTTGACCTAGTGTTTAGAGCAGTGTGCTTGTGCGCTGAGAAGGTTCCAATTACCCGGTTCGATCCCCACAGCATGCACTCTGGGCCCCTGAGCAAGACCCTTAACCCGACACTGCTCCCCGGGTGCCACACAGTGGCAGCCCAATGCTTCCCAAGGGGATGGGTTAAATGCAGAGTTGAATTTCTCCAGTGCGAGATTAATAAAGCTCAGTTATTATTAATTATTATCATTAGTTGTATTTCTGCCCTGGGGTGCAAAAATCTTTGGCCATTGATTTTTGTTAAAAGTTGTACATGCGCAATAGCTCCTCTACAATTCAAACTGACAAGTTGAGTTGTGGAAGTTGGAGACGATTATTGGTGAGAGCAAGAAATTAAATGGAGCAAGAACAATTTAATTAAGTGAAGTCCCTTAAAGCAAGAGAAGCTGGAGGTGAAACCGTTTTGACCTGATCAGCCAAACATCTAAATTAATCAGCAGTTCAAAGACAGATGGAGACAGTACACTTTTTCCAGGACCTAGTTTAGCTACAAGGCTTGGCTAACTGCATGCAGCAAGGCTAGCCCTTTATTCTGCTTTCCCTGACTCTTTTTCCTAGCATGGATTAAGACAAGTGTGACTGATTTAAAGCACTTTTTAGAAAAGGCAAAGTAACATGAATAATCTGGGATTCACATGGAAAATAATATAGTATAGTCTCCTTGTTCTAGGTTTTTGTTAATGGCAGAGTTTCTCTTAAATAAACACATTCTCAGAAAATAAACAGTTTTTATATATTTAAACTATTAGGTAAATTTTTTTTTAGGTTTTTTACACCCTATTGGAGCATGCAAAACAAAGATTTGCCTTCAGAAAGCCTCAGAAGGGCAAACGTTATTTGCTAAAAGTAAACCTGTACATGAAATTATGTTTCTTTTTTTTTAATATAGTGTTTTTATAAAGTTTTTTGTTGTTGGCATTCATATAAATAAACTGGTGTGATAACTGAGGACACATTTGATTAATTTTTGGTATTCGTATATTTTGAATTTATAGCCAGTCGCCACTGAAGCAGAGTGATGAAAAAGTTGTCCCTATGTCCTCCATCAACTTAAGCCTATAGCACTATAACTAGCAGGATAACCTGAGCCACTCCAACAACAAGCTTTTTTGAAAAAGAAAAGTTATAAGTTTGGTCTTAAAAGTAGACAGGCTGTTGGCTGCTCACATTAAAACTGTAAGTTGTTTTCGAGAAAAAGGATGGTTAATTAGTTAATTTATCTGCTGAAAGATGCCAATGTAGTTGTTGCAAATTCCTCCTGTAGACCTTTGTGTTGTCAAACAGCTTAGCGATGTTCTGTACCTCCCCCTGATGTTGAGTATCCAGGCTGATGAGTGTTGTCCAACATAAAAGTCACTTCATGAAAGTTACATTTGAAGGGACTTGAGTGTCACTGTTCTTGCATGCCAAAAATTCAATTACAGGGCCAAGCTCCAAAATATTTTAAGAACTTTCCAGTGGCTCAGCCACCTCACCTCTTGCTGGTAAAGCAAGAGGTAAGGTGGCTGAGCCACTGGAAGGCATGTTTGTACACTGTATGAACCTCCTCCAAAAGAGCCCTGAACTGATGGTTTGAGAATGCTTTTGTATGTGTGTAGCTCATAACTCACACTATTTCAACTATTGGGAACAATCTGGCAAGAGATACAGTCTTTAGAAAGCTTATCTAAAACCCACGAGTAACTTGTGCATAACTTTTGCGTACTTTATCAAGAACTTATCTCCAACACATATCAACGTATCTGACATGTTCCAGACAACAGCTGAACGTGTTTCTAACTTATAGCTATCGTTTAATAGCATATTTGCAGTGTTTAGTTATAAAAGGGGGTTCACAGGAGGAAACTGGCAGTTCTCCTCCAGACTCCATCCCTATCCTAGGGTGAGCGAGAAGATGAGTGTAAGGGATCATCCCTATGTTCACGCTCAAGCCCACGACCAACAAACTTCCTAGCAGACATGACACTGAATCTGCTGCGACTGCAAACTCTCTTTCTTTCTTTTTCTCTTTTTTTTTTTATTTATTCTATTTTTGTCTGTGCAATAAACAGCAGCCAGGTTAATACCACGATCAAAGATACAATTTTATGCAGACCAGGAGCATTTCTGCTCAGCTTTAACTGATGCTTGGTAATGCCCATAAAATGATGCTTGTGCATCATTTCATGGGTATAAGTAAGGCTGTAGTTGGACATAAGTTCTGGACTCATTATGAATACACTATGTGTACGCCCAAAATTGAAAAAATACATATAAAGTTCAGGGTCCTAAAAAATATGATAATGCTACTGTAGATGTTCAAAGTTGTGATGTGACAGGTTATCCAAGTACTATTTGTACTTATTTCAGGTATTCCTTTTACCTATTAGACATTGTTTGATGCATAGTATAAGAACGACATTACTTTAAATAACAACATCACATTATGACTTTGTGTCATACTGGTAACACATTATAATTCATGCTCAGACTAATCTGACCCACAAAAATGTGTGTAAAAATAAGGTCTGAATTTTTCCTTTTCTGTGAAAATGTGCAGGAATAACATCAAATGGGGATAGGAAACCTAATCAGAGAAAATGCTAAGCAAGTTTGGTAAGATGAAACTAGGAAAGCTGTGGAACTACAACAAGTTTATGTAGATAAAGATTAACCTGGATATCTACCAATTACCAGCCAAAGAGGGAAATCTAACAGAAATTATTTTTAAGCTAAGAAATGAAAGAAAAGGAAGTAACTAATAAGGAAACACTTCAGAGAACATAAACAACAGGATGAAAAAAGTCGAGAAATAAGAGAAACTCTAAAATATAAACACTTGAAGAATGTGACAGAGAGACCTAATTACCAAGAGACAACTTTACAGATAACCAAGAATATATTGTATATAGATTTATGCATGAAACATAAAATAATCTATGATATATTTATGTGCAAATAGATAGATAAACATAATAGATTTATTGTTTGGTTGCTTCTTGGAGAATTAATGTCTATTCTGTGTGAACTGGGTGTAAAATCAATTATTTATTTATTAAAATCTCAGTGAGAAATATTGAGTGAAGATGACCAACATAGCTCTTAGGTGGACAATGTTTTAGCCTTTGGATGTTTTCTGTCTGCAGGTCTTGGGATGAGTTTCATGACTGTGCTAACGCGGTGATGGTTGGCTGTCCAGAGGAAGCGGCAGCTGTATGGGAGTCTCTTCGCCAGGAATCCAAGAAGATGCAGTTCTCTGGAAACCTTTATGACATGTGTTCCAACCGAAACAGCCACCCAGCAGACTCCATCTCCCTGAACCAGGAAGAGCTCAACCAGGAATCTCTAAGAGGATGTGCGGTGCATCTTGCAGGCTGCCTCCATCTTCTCCTGCTACCGGCTCATCTCCTACTGATGCTATTTTGGATATAGCTGCCCTGAAGAAATGGGATTAGTGTAAATAGAAAAAAAACTTTGTGTAATATTCCATTTCTCAAATCCATAGACTTTCCTTCTGCTTCTTCCTCTGCTCTGCCAGAGGTTGCATATTTGTAACTGCATGCTGAGATGGCCAAATGGTCCTTTTGATAACAAATATCTTAACTCCATTTCTGTTTCATTATTACTCTCTACCATTAATAAGTTGATCTATTGGAAATGCTCTGTACCTCTCTAGAAACAGCACAGCAGATACACTTTTAGAGATCAACAGTAAAGCCACTTGTCTGTCTTTATGCCCTTACACCTTGAAAATTCAATTGTAAGTTTGCATGTAATGATTCCAAAAAAGTTCCTACATGTGATTAGATACGTATAACAACAAAATCACAAGCAGCACATTAATATTACAAAGGATTTATGAGATGTACTCAATTGTTTGCAGAGGTTTAAGACTAAATTTGTGTTCTTGTCCGTAAAAGTGTAGTTTCTGAGCTCCAAATATTGACTGCATCAAGGATCTGTATTTTTCACCAAATTGTGGAAAGAATTAGTAAGGGCAAGTATATGTCCAACCGCAGTTGAAAATAAAAAGTTGGTCCTTTGAAATAAACAACTGGTGGAACTGACTTTATAATTAAGGAAAAAAATTTTTTGCAGGACACAAAGAGAATACTAAAGCAAAGACTAAAGAATGCTGAATAATAATTAAAAAACATAAAAAAAGAATAGTTAAGCAAGAAGTGATTCAAAGGTGATACAAATCTTAAGAGCAAACATAGAATAACATAAATCAAAGTATACCTGAAAACCCAAAGTGAAAACTGGAACAGCACCTGAAAGCAGCCGATTAAGACAGTAATCTGGTTGTAAGGAGGGTGAGAAATACTAACCCTAACCCACGAAGAGGCGGTGCAGCTTGAGACCCACAAAGAGATCCCTCTATAGACTCACCAAGGGGGTGATGGTGAGGGACGTTCATCGACTTGGAGACAAGGAGCTCTCACGGAGGGGCCCTGGAGACGAGAAGCGCCCACAGAGGGGCTTAAGCTTCTATAGCTCTGACTCAAGAAAAGGTCTAACAATGAGCACTGGTATCAGAGGGTGGAAAACAGACGGCTCAGGGGTCTCTGGATGGCACAGAGCAGGCTCAGGGACCTCTGAAGAGGGTTCACAAAGAGGCCCCTAATCTATAGAAAAATCACTAAATAGCCCTTAATCTGGAGAGCAGTCACTAAGGGGCCCTTAATCTGGAAAGCAGTCACTAAGGCGCCCTATATATGCAGAGGAGGACTGAGATGGCCCTAACTTTATAACCTGTATGTTTGTCCTGAGTGTCCTGCCTGTTGTTGATTGGATTCATTCTTCCGTTGCTACCACATCAAATAAAACTATAAGAACTGTAGCTGCCTCCGTATTTGCATTTGGGTCCTCTACAAACCTCCACTCTACTTGACAGTGGTACCTTGATGCTACCCTGGGCCCACTGACACCATATTTTTGAGCTCAGCTATATATTCACCCTGCAATGAAGCAAAGCATGTACAATTTTCTGACTGGAGCCTCCACTTGCCTACATGCCAAGTGAATTTTTTGCTTCAAGAGTGAAAGTTGGGTCCTGAGAGATGCTTGTATTCTACGTGACTCCAGGTAACTGGCCTAGGATCAGAAATACTTTCGGATTAGAGGAAGCCTGAGTGATGAGCACACTTAGAAAGCAAACAGCGTTCAGCCTATTTGAAGTATGAATCCACCTTTCTTCCACCAAGTGGGTTTTACACTTGGGGCTTTAGGTTGTAGGTTTACTTTCCTCTCTTGACAAATAATCAAAGCCAGGATGACTTTAAAGGGTTATACAAAGATGTATAGAAAAAAAGAACTTATGGTTTCAGCCACATTTTAAGAGCAGAAAAAAAATTATAGCATGAAAGAAATCTAGAGAGAGCCTACAGAACTAATCTACCTTGCCAGTGGCAAGATCATAAAATATGCCAAAAAGTGTTTCATTCAAAAGAAAGATATTGTAAGCTTTTCTTTTTATGTCACTCAGAAGCTCAAGAGAAATAGAAACCTCCGACTCTCAGTTTTTCACCTGGATTTTAAAATACTGAGATTAAGTCCAGCAGCTAAAGGTGAAGGAGAGCACTACGGGCAATTTCAAGACTAAAGCGAAAAGAAACTAGAGCCAGCCCCCAGCTTTCTTTTCCCCTCATGAGGGACTTCACCCACAGATATGCTCGGATGGTTTAAGAGGCTTCTGGAGTTTTGAACTTTAATTAAACTGACAGAATTAGCAATTAGAGGCCTGAGTGGCCGACTCACCAAGGAGCAGCAATTTGAGAGCTCAGATAAGATGTTGTAACTGCAGGCTAAATTTGTGTAAATCACATATGTGAGGCTTAAACTAGGAGATAAGACTGAGATTGTTTATATAAATCTGGGTGGACTGAGGTGTGATCTTAATCATCATAAATCAGCAGTGTTTGGTGGGAATATGTTTTCCTCCAATGAGATTTTCTGTACAGAGATGCTGTAAGAGAAAACCCATGAAGTCTGTTATGAGATGATGTGTACTTTGGGAAAAGATCTGATTTGAGCTTGCAGTGGTTCTCAATAACATTGTTGGCCGGAGCAGAGTGAGAAATTATTTTTCAGCACTCGACATAAGACTGCACATTACATTAGTGCATCACACACTGTCCCATCAGAGAGACACTATAATAGGAGTTATTACAGTGGACAATTGGACATTACTACATATGAAATAGTTTATTTTCTTCTCTCTGCGACACTTGTTTTCTACTTCTTGTCAGAGGAAAACATAAACATTCATCTGCTCGAATTCTCATATAAATTTTATAGGCTTCAAAAGTTGAAATGTTCTCTACCAGAAGGGAAAAGATTATAATGTCATTTATATTGTCAAAAACAAAATTTCAACCCAATCTGGTCATTTTTCTGTTCTAAGAATAACAATTTGTAAAAACATTCCTTGGGTATAACAGCTCTTGACACTAACAGAAATTCAAATGAAAATCTGTAGTTTTAAACTTTTATCAAATGTATTCATCTTTTCTTTTTAAATCTAAACGGGTAGTGCCCAAGTCCAGTCCTCCAGAAATACTAACCTCCAACACACCTAAATCAAATTAGCGCTGCCCAAACCTGGCAGCGACCTATTTGGGTGAGAGAAAAATGTCTTTAAAGGACTAGAAGGTAAGCACTTTATTGTGAACAGTGTTGGACTGATAATAATGTGGATTATGGAGAAAGTATAACATATTTAATGTAATATTAATATTGATTTGTGCAGGAGCAAATTGAATCTTAGTGACAGGTAGTGGCTTTTTAAACAATATCTGTAAAACAAGCTCAACTTGTGGACATCTTTTCAGATCTTCTTTCTAACTGTAGCTGTGTCCAGCATTCAGGGCTGGCATATAAATCGAAAGATCAGAATAAGAATAATCTGTAAATATGTGATCCTGTGACATAAACCTAAAAGTTTAATATAATGTGGATAGAAGAACTTTGGAAACCTTAGGAACTGCTGGTGCCTTTTATTTCAAACGGAATGACTCAAGATATGTTGTGGACAGACCCAGGAACAATTTTTGTCCAAAACTGTCAAACGTTCTGTTTTAATATCCTTATCCTGGACTAACTAGCTGTTCTTCACATCAGGCCAGACAGGATTGTTCTTCCATCCTGCAGACTCAGCAGTTGGTTCTCCCAAAGGAAACTTTGTCCTTGACTGTCTTTAAATTTCATCTCTGTCCCTTCCCTGCTTTACTTTCTGGCCTTTTCTTTATATATGTTCCATTATTCTGCTCCTTATTCCTTTTTGACGGATCTTATCCTGTGCTTCATCATACAGACAGTATTACTACCTCTGTTTGCAAAGGAACGGATATTAGTGAATCTCCTCATTATTTCAACCTTGGTAATCAAAGCAGAACAATCCGACCTGAGGAGCTGTAGTAGAAGTATTCTAGAGTCCTTGGAGCAGAGGTTGCAAATATATGTATTCTGGGTTGTACTTACTGAGGAGAGCTGTTCAACACAAGGCTGCTAACAGCGGCAAATCAATGACAAATTACAAAGAATTAGAGCAGAAATAAACAACTAAATAAAAACCCGAGAGGCAGTAAAACGATTTAATTCTGTTAAAATACACTTTTTGTAGCTGAAGCAAACTCCTTTTAATTCGAACGATCTATTTCTCTTTCATTTAAATTCACCAAAGTATAAAAAGAAAGAAAAATCTCATGAAATAATGATTTACAATATTAATATTCACATGTGCTGCATATACAAATGCTGATCAGATGCAGTATAAACCAGATACAATGAACTGCATGAATTAGCTACTTTTGGTTGAAAGCAAGTTATGGTTGCATTTTTTTCAATTACATTATTTTCAGACTTGTTTTTTATTTTAAAGATAAAAAATAAACCTTAAACAGAAGAAATCGAACAGGAGTTAGAATCAGTTCTAGTCACCAAATTGTTTCATACAATGAAAGATTTTACTTCAGTTCCAGTTTGCTCCTGATTAAAACGTTAAATATACTAATAAAAGGAAATAAATATTTTTGCAATATATTTTCTTGCTAACATATATGTTAGCCCTCATGTTTCTAAAGACATGGTTGGATTGGTTGAAACAAACCTGTTATTCATCCAGGGGAAGATTGTGTCTCTGTGTTTACCTTTTTTTTTTTTTTGTGTACGGTGCTAAGTAGCGTTGACCTAGGGGTCAAAGGCTAAACAGTTTTTGTCCAGGATTTATTGTGCCTCGAGAGATTTAAGTAATCATTTCCTGACCTGGACAGAGAAAATGGCAGCTTTCATGTTCCTATCTACAGATCTGTTTATTTTTTTAGGACCTATACTTTTATGAGGATGAGCCAAACTACATAGGGAGTGATGTGCACAAAATGCACTAAATAAAAACAATGTAGGAGATAACCAGCAGCCCCAGCAAGGTTGAAATTTTTTTATTTACCCTCTGCCAAGCAGTATTTATTGTTGAGAAACAGCTCAGGTTCTGAGCCTGCTTTGTTCCTAGCAACTAGAAGTGATCCATAGGAAGTTTTCAGGATCGTGAGGCGAGGCAGGGAGTCAGACTGCCCCTCAGACCAACTGATCCACCTCCTGTTGTTATGTAGGCTTATCACTACCATGAATTGGGCCGGTGACAGTGATATCGTCTTCACAGACAGCTCGGCTGAGTGGCAGTCGGTTATGTAAAAGCAGAAGAGGAGTGGGGAGATAACATACCACCTGAGGGTCACCGGCGCTGTTTTTTGATGTCTCCGCCACTCAGAGATGGGAAGTAGCGAAGTACAAATACTTCATTACTGTACTCAAGTAGATTTTTCTGATATTTTTACTTTAC
>NW_015151405.1:88369-129302 GCF_000732505.1 Cyprinodon variegatus | reverse complement strand
CAGTACTTCCACTTTTACCAGAGTATTTTTTAACACAAGTATCTGTACTTTTACTCAAGTACGGAAAGTGAGTACTTTTGCCATCTCTGCCGCCACTTACCTGCTGCGGATCAGTCGAGAAACAAAGGAGCAGCCAAGAAGTCCTTGCTAACTCTGGAGGAGCTGTGAGTTTCAGTTTTCCAGGATAATTGATGGTAAAAACAACTTTTAGAAATATTCTCATTTAAATGGTCTCCTTTATGAAAAAAATGGGTACAAGAAAGCCATTAGAAACCATGTTTACAGTATGAACAAACTAACCATAAAGTGAGAAGCTGTGATTAGTGTTAATAAATTATGTTAATAATCATATTAATTTCAGTTTGAGTTATCTTGACCTGCTTTCGAAAGCACATCTTTTTCAAAATCAATGCATTGGCAGTTTTTCTTACATAGCAGCTGACAGGTATTGACACTCCGTTGCTTCCTTCATCCTAATCAATTATAGAGGCTTACTGCAGATGGTATGAAAAAATCTCAGGTGGAAGTATCTTCTTTACATCAGGCAGGAGCTGCTCCAAGTTATTTGGATGTTTACTTTTTTTCTGGATGAATATTTCATTACCGCCGGATGCCTTGGCAAACATAAGCAGCATCTAATGGAGTGGAGACGAAGCCCTGCAGCTTCTCACATTTACACAGTGAGCGAACAAGCATGTGTAAACACCCACTGGAACGGTCCGGGACAGTAAAACATGAACTCCTGCTGATGAAAACAGTGCATCCCCTCTCCGCATGAGTGTGAAGGTGTCAGTGTAATGTTACAGACTCAGCAGTCTGCTTCAAAGGTCATCTTACTTCCACCAGCTTTCAAGGAGCAGCAGACCTGCAGCTGCTGTGGCCTCAATTATAGAAAAGGTTCTTCTGCAGAGAGAAATCTGTCAAAATGGCTTATTTATTCATTTGGACAACTCTTGAATGGTGCTCACACATGAAGAGAAATGGAAAACACCACAGCATCAGCGAAACTAAACATTAAGAGAGGTAACATGTTTTGTGTTGTCATTCCTCTCAATATTTATTGATTAGGGGTATAGCTGAACTCGACAAATCATTAATAGGTGGCATTAGAAAGATAAATCTCTGTCAAAGTTTGCTGCTGTCGAATCCATACGATGACTGCATATTAACAGCCACAAACAAGTAAAACATAATGAAAATTTTTATTTAGGACAATCCAAGTGATGAAAACAATGCCAGAGGAGCACAGGAAATCAATTGAGGGCCAAAGAAGGATTATGAGGGAAGATTTTCTCTAAGATTTACATATGTATGGTTTTGACATGTAGTTAAGTTGTACTCATATCTTTTAAAATTTGTAACTACAAACTTTAACATGTTATAGCAAGGACAAATATAACCAGAGGTGTATAAAGAGAAACAAAAAGTACAAATACCTGAAAAGAAAATTAGTCGCTGATCAGAAAGTACTCAGGTAAAAGTCTGAAAATTGTTAACAATAATTTTTTCACATAACAAGAAGCAAGACACTTTTTTTTGTTTTTGTTTCTGTCTTGTGTTGCTCCCTTCACTTCACTTGGTTAAAAACAATAAAGCAGAATTTGTTGAAAAGCCACTTTTCTATTCAAACATCGCTGTCTAGACTAACTCAGAATAACACAAAAAGCCATTGTGATGCATCTACAGCTGAGCTGACTGCCTGAGAAAACTTAAGAGTGCTTTCCTGAGGAATACAATGAAAACTGCCCACTATGTAATAACAGACAAAACAAAACAAAACTGAAGTGCATTGTGTCAAAATAACTTACGAGCATATGACAAAAAATTATAACATTCATGCTGTCATGAAGCGGTGTTTGTATGGAGAACCCAAACACAGAGACCGGTAGGCAGAGGTGAAATAAAGTCTGTTTATTCAGGTTAACAGATCCAGGGGCAGGAATCAGAGTCCAACAGAAAATTACAAACATACCAGAACCAGGAGACATCAGGGATTAACCAAAACCAGAAGTCAGGGAGAGACGAGACAAGGCAGGCAGATGACAGACGGGAAGTAAGACGAGATGTTTGACGAGGATCCAGCAAACAGGAACTGAAGAGGGAGGGCTTTTAAAGGGGACAGAGACAAAGAGAGAGCTGACGAGGAAATTGGCAACAGGTGCTGGCAGGACAGAGAAACAGAGCAAGGGAGGACATAAGAGGGCAGCAGAGGACAACAAATGGATAACCAAGGAAAACAGGAACAAACAGACCAAGACCCTGACGGTACCCCCCACTTAAGGGCGGATCCCAGACGCCCTAAGATGTCCAAAAACAGAAAACAACCCACACAGGGTGGGCGGAGGGGGAACCAGGGAGGCAGGCACGAAAACAGAACAGAGTCCGAAAACAAAAACAACCCACTCAGGGTGGGCGAGGGCAACGAAAAGTCTCTGGAGGCCGGCCGCGGGGCCGGAGGCGAGGCAGACACTCTGTTAGGCAGGCCGCGGGGCCGGAGCTGAGGCAGACGCTCTGGAGGCCGGCCGTGGGGCCAGAGCTGATCCTGGTGAGGGGTCTAGAACAGACAGGAACAGACGGAACAGGCAGAATCCAGATCAGGCAGGAACAGAGACAGGTGGCAGGATCCAGACTTCCATGCATCCACAGGCTTCCAGGAGGGTTCAGAGTCTGACTGGGACCAGAAGCATGACCAGGTGGTCACGCACCTGGAGCAGACAGGATCAGGTGCAGATGAGCAGCCTCAGTGGAAGAGGGTAGCCGAAACAGGACGTAGAACCGGAACTTGAAGCAGGACTTTAAACTGGTCTCCTCCCTGGAGCCAGGCTTACTGAGATAAAAACTGAACCTCCCCCCATAAAGAGCCAAAAACCCAGAGGACTCCAGGGAGGAACAGTGGACAGTCAGGAGACAAGACAAACACTAAAACCCTCTATCCACTGGCTGCTAGGATCCAGGACATGAAAAAAACAACAGGACAGAAAGACAAGCAATGATCTGGCACTGAATGCTCAGGCTGAACTGAATATAAGCTAGAGGAAACAGGTGAGAAGAATAAATTATAATGAGGCAGGGAGGGAAAAACGACAGGTGAAAGGAATGACTAATTAAGGGAGAGCAAACAGGCCAGATCATGACACATGCTATTAAGGAGGCATATAAAGAAAAACTTGCAAAAGCTTGGCAGACACCAAAGTGATGCATTATGGCCACTGACCAGTAAGGACTGTAGAGCAGGACAAACAGGGCGCAGTTCTTTTTCTCTTGTTCACATCCCTATTCCACATGAGAACAAATCCCTTCATGATAAATTCCGGCCATATCTTAATTTGTTGCAAGAAACACCCTCAGATATTAAATTAAAGAAGTAATCTCTCTGTTGCGAGAGATAAAGTTGACAATCTGACAATTTTATACATATAAATACTATGCTTTCTCTACTCTTTAGGCCACAAGTATTTTGAAAGTGTCTCCACGAGCTTTGTACGTCTAGACCAAAGCACGAAATTTAAAGGGATATCAGAGAAACTAACCAGAGCAGTTATGGTGCCAATAAGTTTTTTTTTTTTGCATACTGAAATTTTATGTTATCAAAAAGACAGGTCTCAATTTGTTTGTACTTCCAAAGGACAAATAAAGATGCTGCTCTGTTGCTGCTCCAATATATTTAGCCAGAGTTAGGCATGAATTACAAAACTGGTTGGGCGGCTCAATGATGCGGCTGTATATGTCATTTTCAGCTAGTTTAAATGTAGTGTTGCTGTAGATGCTAGAGCAGCAGTGCCAACTTGAAGATCATAGTTACCTGCTGTTTTTTATTGTTTGATTATAAGGGATATTAAAAAAATAATTAGTTTATCTAACACAGCCAATGTAGTTGCAAGTTCAGCTATTTTAGGCTGACCATAGTTTACATATCTGTGTAAAAATAATACATAAAACTTAATTTTTCATAAAAAAAAAGGACAAGCAAATATCTGCAGACAACCCAAAAGTCTAAGTGTGAATATAAATAGACATTGTTTTGAAGACTCTGACCACTCTGGTTGAACTTTTGTTCAACCCAGAACTATCTCCATCTAAAACAACTAAAAGAAAAAAATAATATTTGAGCATTTTATGAAGTTCAAGGCCTTTTTAAGCACATCACACTAGGTTTAGTCCTTCAACCATTCACATTCTGGATTTTAGCCACAGATGGCCTGGGGCAGGCTGAAAGAAGCAAAGCTTCCCTGTCATTGGCACCAACAGCAGGCATGTCAGGTGATGTTTTCTGCCCATAACTGAAACGATCTGAGTGGGGACTTAAACCCCTTCCTCCTGAGTCACTAATGTTTGAATTCAACACACTAAAACACTAAGCTAGCAAACAGAACTTATGCAAAAAACTGAGGCATAAACTAATCTGAATCACAATTTCTCATAAAAAACAGTCAGTTTAACAATCTAGACTCAAATGACACTACAAATCCAATATAGTAGTGCAGGGATTTCTGAGTGAAAGAGAGACCTTGAGAGGAAATCAAGGCCGAAAGACAACCTCACCGACAAGCATATTTAGTGTTGAGATGATTTAATGAAATAGAAAACTGCCTGTGAGACTCATTAGACATGAGGAGCATTGATCCAGTGTTCAGAGCAGCAATCAGATAATCAGCAGGGGATGAGAGGGTATGCTTGTTGGCTATCTCAGCTTGTATCTCAGAAGTGTCACCACCATTTGCTTCATCAGTCTCTGAATCTGCTCGGTGTGTTCCAGAGGACTTGTATATGATGTGGAAGCTGGGTGCTTTTCTCCATTGTAACCAGTCCTGTTGCCATTAGCCTTGGTGCCCCAACTGTGACCTGACCTTTTCTCTAATTGACTCTAATCAATTGAGCCTGAAGGGGGGCGATTTTACTTCTTTCACGCTGCATGTTGCAATCAGGCATTTATCTTGCCAATATAACCCTTGGTTCATTATTCCTGTGGGATTTTCTAGGAAAGAATTAACAAGAGACTCTCTCGGTAGAATTAAGACACACATTTGATCTTTTTCATGTGAATATCATTTTCTTTCCACTGTCATGTCGTAGTTTTTAATCTTCCAAATTGCGTAAAACTCTAAGAAAGAGAAAATAGATATATGCGGTTCAAATATCTACCGTCTAGCTAGGCTTATGTCAGTCAGATATGTCAAAACTTTACCAAAACCTGGAAGAAATTGTTACATACAGATAAAATGAGCATGTTTAGGAAGGTCAGAAATAATGCCCACCGAAACTTAAGGCAGAACTTTTATTCTGCACTGAAGCGATTCCCACCTGAGGAAGAGTGAGATAGAGTGAGGTGCTCCATCATCTGAGGGAAGCTTAAAGTAGAGCCGCTGCCTCTGTGCATGGAATGGAGTCAAGGCGGGTTATCCTGTCTAATCAGGGAACACCTTGGGATCCCTCACACTGATGGAAAGGATGTTAACAAGGAGAGGGCTGACTGGGTTTCCCTCCTCTATCTATTACTCCTGTGATTATCTTAGAATAAGAGAAAAACACAGAACGAGATGGATACATTTCAGTGTGGTGTTCATCATATTCCTAATCTTTTTCTTAGCGTTCCTGCAGGGATGTTCTCGAATTCTGTACAAAACTCAGAAATATAAACTTTCTAGATCTATCTTATAACAACACACTTTTATTTTGGTCCATAAAAATGTCTGTTCATGGCATGTATTGCTAGGTCTAATTCTCTAGAACCAAAAAAATGATTGCCTAAATCTCTACTGCAGTCAAGGTACAATGCATATGGCCATATGATATAATGTTGTTCACAGATAGACTGCCGGTGTGTCTTTATCAGGATCGACTATGCAAAACAAAAAAAAAAGGTATACAGGCATGTGCAGCTTGTTACAGGAAACTAACAATGCTTAAAAAATTTCAAATTAAAGTACAGACCCTCCTTGGTGTTTGTATGTGTAGGTCTGAGTATGTGTGGTAGGAAAAGGTGCTTGTGATTAATTTCCCCTTTGTAGCTGTGGCTCTAATTCCCGCTTGTAGTGGGAATGGTCTCTGAAAGACTCCCAGTGGAAATCACAGTTGGTAGACAGCAGCTCTAAGGAATACTGATGAATTATCCATGGAAATAAAAAAAGCGGGGGAAGGGGCTGTTAGATCGGGAGCAAATGAATGCAGGATGCGATTTTCGAGGAAGAGAAAGAGGAGAGGGGAAAAGGAGGGATATAAGGAACAGAGCGATAAGAGCTGTAGAGTTGCAGCGTTGAGGAATATTTACTGACTGATGGAGAGGAAGCTTAGGCTCACATTGTTAAAGCTCTCCTGGAAAAATCCACACCTGGTGCTCATCTGCATGATTATACATTTCAAACTGTTTAATCACTGGGGAAAATTTTCACCTTTCATCAATACATGTTTACATTACAGCCTTTTCATGTATCCCACTCAAAGTCCAAACCCAAATCCGTCCATTTCTAAACTTTTTTTCTTTGCAATCATAAAATCCCATTTAGGAAAATGGAGTTTGTGGTGGTAACATTCCTAATGTTATGACTTATTGGTCAAGCATCCATCGGACAGATATATGGAGACAATTGTATTATATACTAGCTTCTGTTTATCCACCATTCCTGCAGTTTTAACATATTTATCTGCAAAGTGTTTTTCTCTGGACACAAGTGATGTATTTTTCATATTGTTGTTGTGAGACCGTTGATAGCAGAGCATGCTCCTGTGTAATGTAAGGTGTGTATTTTTTTGTGAAGGATTCTGCAGCATGTTTGATTTCCTTTCCTTTAACAGTCATTAAATGGACATTATGCGCAGTGTCATTAATGTAATTAAACCACATAGCTGGCTGCAGTGTGAATAATGTCTCACAGAACGTGTTTGACCGAGTACTAGTAGTTCATGTCTTTCTGCTGTATGACCTGGAGTCCTTGCTTTAAAACTGCTTCATTATGATTAGATTTTAAAGTTATGTATAATCTGTCTTCCCCCAATAAATTATGGATCTGTAATTTGGGGTGTATCCCACTCAGTCCCTTCAGTGTCCTTGTAGCCTGAAGCTTTTAGACGTTGCGCAAATTGCTCAGAAGGTTATTATCTCGTGATAATTTTGCCTGTAATGAACTCATAAGCCCCTTTTAATGTCTAACAACCAGTGCTTAGGAGAGAGGGTCATAGGCAATAAGCAGAATACAGTAGATGAAGTATGATTTTCATGCTTAAGCTCTACAAAGGGACAGGAAGAATCTATACCATTTGCCAAAGGGAAGTTTTTTAAAATTAGTCCAGAACTTTAAGGAGGCACTGAGCTTAGGTTTCTCAGTGAGCCTCTGAGAAAGAAAGCTTCAGAAACTTTAACCCTGATGTTCTTATACCCCAGAAGTTTCCACCTTCACGGTTTCTCATCTGGTCACTGCTTTTCATTCTTTGGATCAGTGTAAGTAAATCCAAACTACTGCAGAAAAGAACTTCTGTATCAGCTGTAAAGTTTGGATGGACAGAGTGAGGCCTCTTCATCTGCATTGATGTTGGTGGTGCTCAAATCAGAGTCAGAATCAGAATCAAGTTTATTGCCAAATATGTTTGCCCCTCCAAGGAATTTGATTTGGTGTTACAGATTTTCTTTATAACATTTTATATATATATATATATATATATATATATATATATATATATATATATATATATATATATATATATATATATATAGAACAAAGAAACAATAGCTATATACAATGTAAAACATTCAATATACTATGTGCAATATATAGTATATTGTGTTATACAGTACTATATACACAGTAGACTGTGCTTTAATGTAACGCAGAAGGTCTGGAGATGTTACGTTGGTGTAGCTTGTAGGCTTCAGTGTCCTGGAGGCGTACAGACCCTGGAGAGATGGAAGATTGCAGCCAATCACCTTCTCTGTAGACTGGATGACAAGCTACGGTCTGCTCTTGTCCTTGGAGGTGGTACCAGCGTACCAGATGGTGATGGAGTAGGTGAGGATGGAATCAAAGATGGAGGAGTACAAGTGCACCATCATTATCCTTGGTAGGGTGATTTTTTTTAAGCTGTATATAGTTTTCAGGCTTCACCTATTATTAAGTACTCATAAATCAAGACTGAATGAATGAGATCCCATATGCCAAGGACTAGAGTGTTGTTTCTCTGTACAATCGCTGGGCCGAGCCTTAGAGATATATTGAAGAACACAGGAATTTCAGGGCTCTCCAAATTAGAAGTAGTCATCTAAGACAGTGTTTTTCAACCCTGGTCCTCAAGGCACACTGCTCTTCATGTTTTGGATGTTTCTGAGGTTCAGCACACCTGATTCAGATGAGTGCAGTTCAGCAAAGCCTGATAATTTGATATCAATTGATAACAGGTGTGTGAAAGCTGAGAAACATCTAAAACATGCAGGGCAGTGTGCCTTGAGGACCAGGGTTGAAAAACACTGATCTAAGATAGAAACAGTATTTGAACTTGAAGCCTCTTTGAGAGCGTCTCTGGACTCATGCAACTGGGAGGAAACCCTGAGGACAAACCAAACTCTCTGGAGAGACATTTTTGTTCTAGAAGTATCTTGAGATGTTTTAGCTGCTTTTTCCTCTTTATCATATCTTATTATCTTATTCCAACTTTGTCTGTTTAAACTTATACAGCAAACAACTGCCTGCTGTTTCTTAAAGGGACTTTTTATACATGACTCCTTCCAAAGTTTTATCCTAATGTGGTAATAACATTGTGCACTTGTCATCTTCCTTTCTCTTCAGTGTCATTAACTCCGATCAGACATCAGAACATTTAAGTGGTTCTATTCGGACTGTGAGCTGTTCCTAAAGAAATTAGACTTTAATGCTCTAATAACACTGAAATTTCCGCTTCTTAGGAGCTGGCCTCCCCAAGTTCAGGAATTTATCTAATCTGTTTGACAAATTCTTTCACATCTTCAGACAAAAACATCAAGCAAAAGAATATTTGCTTCTATTGGTAACCTTGGTTATCCTATCTGACTAAATTGAAATCTCTTCCTGACCTTGTTTGCGCCTCGAAGGCTTTCCTCAATCACAAATACACTTTCTTTCATGCTATGCTGTTGAACGACTTTATGATCTGAAAGCAAAATTATTAGTAGTAAGTGAGATTTTTACACAAACATTTCACTCTATGGCACAATACTCTTCCAATTCAGCTTTTCTTTTTTAGAGGTTCTCTTTTTGAAAATAATTTCTCTTTCTCTAAATGAATAAACTGGCCAATCTGAGTTTTTTTTGTTTTCCTAGTTCACTGGCATGGTAGAGGGAGAATAGTCCCAGAGCTAGATGAAGGGGAGGTTGAAAGATGATTATCTTTGGAGGAGGTGCAGCCCTGACGATGATTGGCTGAAGCTTGAGCGAGGGACACCGCAGGTGGTCTAGGTGAAGCTGAAGTCTTTAAGATTAAATTTTTGCTACAGCTTCATCTCAGCTAAATTTTGCACAATAAAAGTTAACCCTTTTGGGCTTAATGAAGAAAAATCTCAGAAAAAAAAAAAAAAACTTCTTTGTGGTTTTCCTGAAAAATGAAAGCGCCTACTGATACTCATTTCTAATTTAACTGTCTATTTTTTAGGGTTCAAGGAAATATTATTGAAAATCAAAATAATTTTCTGCACAGAACATAAAATAGTATTCTTTTTTTTCTTTTTGAGTGCTTATTTCTAAAGTGTTTCTTCACCTTAGAAAAAGAAAGAAAAATCTGAGGCAGAATGAGAATTAAAGTTTGAAGGTTGAGCAAAGTGAATCAGATGTAAGACAGATAAAAAAAATATTGTTTTAAAAAAAAAGATGTATGTGTTGGAATTTTTCAATCATAGACAAATCCAAGCAAATTTAAAGTTTTAAATCTTGGTCAAACGGCCAACAATGATATAATTTTCTTAGAGAAAAAGATATCTGCTTAGCACCTGTATGTCATGATAAGAACTGAAAAAAAGAAGTTCAGAACTGGTTCAAATAGTAAATATGATCCTTTCAACGTCGCTTTTCTGAAGCTTCTCTTTTCTATTACAGTTTTTCTCAAATGTTTCCACACATACTCTGAAAATATGCCACATGTTCTAAGAATTCTACACACAATAAAAAAAAAACACACACAACATCTTTAAACCCATCAATTCTCCTGCTAAACTGTACCTTCCAAACTATATCAATTCCTCTTAGAGCACTAGTTTGCCAATTTCTGGAAAAAACTTTGAAAGAGTAACCATTTATAAGAAAAATATGAGTTTAGTGTAAGACCCTTTCAGGAATGGAAATGATGACCTAGACCTTTTTTTCAAGGAACAAAACATTAGAGCATGACCCTATTTTACAACAACTGAATTTAGAAATCTCAGGATAAGATCAAGCTAGATAACCTAGCCTCGGGGATTGCCAGCCTAGTGTTTAGGGCATAGAGCTTGGAATCTCTCTCTTGGAATCCTAACAATATAAAAGTATAAAGGTAATATTGGTATAGGCTACCAGAATAATGTTAAAATGAAAAAAACTATATGACTATATAAAATATATGATGTTTTTTTTATGTAGGGTTATTAAAAATTAATACATTTATTAAGAGTATGAACGGCAACTGAGGATTTAAAATAGTTTGAATTTTGGGTGGTCAGTCCCCTGTCCTGTCCTGTAAATGTATGTGTCCACCCATGATCTCAAGAAGAAGTAATGGTTTCTGATCAGTGACTGAGCAGATACACCACTCTAGTTTGAATAAGCCTCCCTATTGAACTAGTCTTCAAGGGCTAGCTGCATAGAATAAATCACAATAGTAACTGATTTGTTACTGCCTTTGTGAAGCCAGGTTGCTGTTTAATTAGGCTATAATATCTAAAAAAAAAATACTAGTTTAATACCTTGTCTTTGTTTTTGTTTTTTTTAAATAGGGCCCAGATACTCATTGCTTTTATTACAAAGTCAGCCTCATGTGTTTTGCAGAACAGTGCACAGTGATTTGTTAAATACTAAACACCATTGTATAAGTCAGTTCCTGTATATTCCATTGCAGCGATTGACAAATCAAACACCCATGAGTAAGTTGGTTAATTTACACTAACCCTTAGTTTCACCATCTATATTGTAAAGCAGCAAAGCTATTCTGCTTGTAAGTTTGTACCATCTACCATCTACCAGGTCCTTTCTTTAAATTTTTAGATGAGTTTTCGGAGTTCCTATCTGATTTTGTGATACATACTGATCATTATAGTAGGGTGTGTCAACACTTATTGAATGTGAGAGCTTAAATGCAGTATTTAATGCTATCTTAGGCTTGATTGACTTTTTCAAAATGTGAATAGTTCCTTTCATTCTCATCTTCATAATTGAAGTGTTGTGCTGACATATGGCATGACACTAAATAAATAACAGTATTTCTAACAACCCTGTCCTATCAGACCACTTTTTTAGTAACCTACAAACTTATTTTAGAGGTTATTATTAACTTTTTGTAAGTCATATGTGTCCTGAAGCCTGTGTATGAGGTTCACAAAGAGAAAAAAAACCCTTTCATCTCTATAACTGAGAAGGAACTCTGTCTGGAATCCGTCTGCCTGCACTCAGTAAGCCTCCGCCCTCAGCCCTCTGCCTGCCGACTAGCCTCTGGATCCTCAAGGTTCCCCCCCTCGACTGCTCCGCTGAACTTCAGAACAGGTACTCCCTTGTACACCAGAAAAACCTGCAATACTTGGATCAACACTAACCTCTCTGTCCCCCCCTCAGTGGTGAACCCCTGCGTGACCAGTCAACCTACCAAGGACCAGTTCATGATATTTATTGTACTTCTTGTAAATAAACCTTTGAACTTTTTCTCAGCCTCTTGAGTGTTTTCTGCATATGGGTTAGGCACCTTAAACCCATCATGACACAAATGGAACTATTAAAGTTTGAAACTTGAATACTATTATAAAACAGCAACAATTAACAGACAAACACATCTTAAGATATTCATGACATCCTGAAAGCCAGTTTTGAAATTTAAAAAAACTTTCTCTAGTTAATTTTTAAGAGAACAGAGATCTTAAATATTACACCTTTAGTATTCATATTTTTAATGGACATCCAAGTAAGATAACAACCCCTTCCCTCCTCCATTAGTCAGAATCGCACTTGTGAAATGTAAAAATATCCTCCTGTTGTGCAAATCTTTATCTACCCAGGACTTGCACATCCAGAACTGCAGCCACACTCCCCTGGATCTCAATTAGCTTTTCAGCCCAAGCTGTCAATTTTGACAGAACACCATGTGCTAGTCAGACACAAAGATTTTAGAGCATGCTAACTATGTAACTATGCTACGGAGGAAACAAAATAATAATTAAATCAATCAGTCAGGACAGTATGAGAAAAAATAAGCTACATGGAAATACTGTTACACCTTAAAACACATTTTGTTTTTCCAATACATTAAGAAAATGATCTTGAATGTGTATTATGTCTAATGATGGGCGGGAGGTCAAATGTAGCATGTGCAGTATCAGGGTCATCAAGGCAGCATATTTGGATTTAACACTGTATCTTATAAAATGTTTATTATATTTTATTTTGCCCAGAAGGAAAAGAACATCCAACCAACACAAAGCTGTACAATAAACAGAAATTTACTGTACATATGGTAATTGCAGGGAAAAAAAAGAAGTATGCTACATTCATGTAAAACTGTGTTTGCACATGTGGTGGTTTGTGCCAAAATGCTTGTAGAATTTTGCGTGACAAAGTGAAAGCTGAAAATTTTCCTCATGAAATTGTGCTAAATGATTGAACATTTTGTGTGGTTTTAAAAAAATGTGTTTTAGAACTAAATCTAGTGAAAAAAGAATAGAAATTTTATTTATGTATAGGATGCTGTAGTACAGCAGGACTTTACTACAGTATATACTGTGTGTCATCAGAAGTTTAGCCAATGTAAAAAAAAAATGGCAAAGATTTAAAAAAATGAAGTAAAAAAAAGCACTAAAATGATTTTGTAGATAGTTGTAAATTCTTAGTATTACTTAATTCAGATTAAATGCATTAAAATACTTGCCCTACACTCATAAGTATTTAGCAGCAAACGTAATGGTATTTACTTCACAAGGAGTAGAGTCATTTTCACTTTTCAAGACACACTCCTTTTTATCTTATGTAAAATCATCTTAAAAATTACAAAATTGCTTGGAATATTTCACTATAATTAATCTATACATTATGAAAGATTAAAAAATCCTCAAAATCAAATTTTGGAAGATTTACCTATTTAAAATGTTGAACCCAAGAGGTTTCAGACAAATAACTGCAGAAGCATCATTTGAAACTTGTATTATTCTTCAATAAGACAATAAGATCCTCTGTAATATAGTAAAAATAGCCCCTAAGAAAGTAATATATAGTTTGGGGTTGTAAATAATATCCTAACAAGATTCATATTGTACTTTATGATATTTTTATCTCTTGTCGTGTCAGTATAGTATTTATACAATCCTCCCTGGGAGAGTTATTTCTCTGTAGTAATCAATACAGAGTTTACTATGACATGAAAGTACTGACGGCATGCAGCACTGGTGTCTGTTTTCTACAGTTTGCCCTGACTGATCAGGTCTATGCAGGAGAAAGAGACTTTCAGAGTGTAGTGTGTCCCCCAATATAGCCATCCTTATAAGAGCCATGCTGTTTAAACACACTGATGGGTTAGATAAAAACATGTGATTTGTTACATGTAAAATTGTGAGAATTACATATCGACAGTCAGTATCTTACAATATCTGCGTAAAAAGTAGACTGAGTGATCTCAGCTTAGAAAATTAGGAATTTCTCATCAAGCTAAAAGCTACTCAGCATAGCACCCATTCAAGAGTGAGCTTGGATATTATAAAATAACACTAAATGTCCATCAGCTTAAGTGATTATCATGGAAACTGCATTTAGAAAACAGGATTATCACTTAAGTTTGAAAATAAATGTGACAACATTTAATCCATTGTGTTTTTTCCATACTTATTCTGACACAAAAAAATATGTCAAATCAGACAAGTTCTGTGCAATCTCTATGTGACTTTAATTGCTCTGCATTACACATTGTCGGTGCCATTTGATGAAAGAATTACAGCTAAAAATGGAAAACTAACTGACTCATTATGAAGTGGACTAAAACTGGTCAAACCCACCTTAAGATGTCTTTAAGTCCTGGTAATCCAGGTAGGAAGCTGAGTACACAAAATTTCTCCATACAAAAGCTATTTCTCTGATGCATAAGTACTCAGAGTAAGTTGAGCTTCTAACAGAGCCTCTCGTCTTTCCCTGTTTGGTGAAATAATAGAGGAGTCAGCAAAATTTGTCTCTTACTGATGATATTGACCTTTGAAGAAAAGAAAAAGGAAGTAAGACCTTTAATCGAGAGACGGGCAACAAAATAAAAGGTGGGAGACTGGCGGAAGGGAGGAAAGCACACAAGTTTTCAATAAAAGCAGGCAAAGCATCTTAATCAGAGACACAAAGCAGCAATCAATCATGGTGGTGTTGATGCAGCAGGATGTTGCAGAGCCTGAGAGGCCTTGACCTGAGCTGCACTGCAGATAGAACAGCATAAGTCCTTTGAGACACTTGTTCTTTGCTTTTATCCCTTCTTTCTCTTATGATTTTGTCCCATCCTTCCCTGCTAGTTGCACTGTATCCCTCCATCGCTGTATCACTCTCTTTCCATTTTGATTACTGTCTGCAGCTTCATCTCTCTGCCCCTTCTCTCCCTTTCCCTTCTTCCTATATTTCGGTCTGCTATCTACCATCTGTCATCCATTGTCTTCCACCACCACCCCCCTCTCATTTTCACTCGCTCAATCCAATTCGAGGAGCTTTATTGGCATCATAAGATGAATTTTACCATCTCTTTCGTGAACATTTGTCTTCCCATTACTAATGCTTCACTTTTAATGCTACTCCACAAAACTTCTGTGCCGCATTCTGAACAACTGTACCATCTTGGTCTGCCTGCAGCATGTCCAGCGCACTCCAACACATCAATACTGAGGTCAAGAACATGTATTTTTTATAAGCTGGCTCATAAACCAAGCAGTGTGAAATAAAATGTGAATCTTCCCACGACTGAGGGGACCCACAAAGGAATGGGGCATCTTGTAAAATGGATAAAAAATAGACCTACAGTTTTAGATGGCCTTGGTGTGACGTTTATGCCTGCAGTGACACCATGTGGAGAAAACCCTGCAACAGATTCAAGCGGCTGTGTGAAATGAAGTGCTGGTTATGCGACAGAAATGGTAAAAAATTGAATCTAGTTAAAGGGTTTCGCAGAAGGGTTCATATCCCTGGAATTTTAGCACTGCATTACCACTGAGCTTTCATTTTCGTTTTATGAAAATGAACAACACAAAGTATTTCATCATTTCAGAAAGAGAAGAAAGGACAGAGTGTTCAGAAACATCATTCATGAATAAGGCAAGAATTTCCATACAGCCCCCTTGAGCCTGATGCCTAAAATAAAATCAAATGCAGTCAACTGTCTTTAAAAGTTGCCTATCAAAGTAGAGTCTTATCTGTATTACAATCTAAACAAAATACAGTAGTTCTTTCAGGACTGCACATTTGTAGGAGTAGAAACATGCATAATAAAAATCAGGCTCAGACCAGGGAAAACTTCCTGGAAAGGTTTAAGGGTTGGGTTCCAAAACAATATTTCAGTTCTGTTCAATCCATCACCTTTACATGGAGAGAGGATGGCCCAACTACAGATCTACTAAGACATGGGTGCCACCTAAATAAAATAAAAATGTGTGCAATGCTGGAGATCAAAGGGGTGAAAAAATTGTCTTTAGGAACTGTGAAGTTTCTCAGGGCTAAAACAGTCTGTGATAATCTGACGCCACCAGGTGGTACATGTTCATGTAAGTCCACAATGATATTGGTGTCAGTCTGTTTAAGAATTTATAGAGACTCTTAAATATATAAAATAAAAAATTACCCAGCAACTTAGTGAACAAATCTATTACTGGTAAATGTGTCAAATGAGTTTAAATCCTAAAAGCAATACTTTTAAAGTCAAAAACTGAAAGTAAAGAGTCTTAAAAAGAGAGTAGGACCTTTGGAATTCAAATCCTTGTTAAACCAATAACAGCTCCAGATTTTGACATCCCTTGATATCCAAGTGAAATAAAACAAATAATCCTAAATGTTTAATGAGAATAGGTAATAACATAGAGAGATTTATGGTTTGGAGGGTTAACTCACAGGCATCTGGTTCAAATCCCACCAGAATTTTGATCAACCAAAACTTCACCCACAATAAGGCTGTGAACCCTACCTGATCACTTATTTCAGGGACTATGCATGGGGACAAAGAATTACTGGTATAAACACTGGTATAAAATTCCTCTGCTTTAAAATACAGTAAACAGGTTAAACTGGTTAGTGACGTTCATCTTCATAACACCATAACACAACAATCATTATTCACATCTGGCCAGGTTGGTTGAGGTTGTTTTCTCATCAAGAAATCTGGATTTGAAAACAGATTTTTGTATTTAGTCAACTTATTCATATCTGACATTAAAATCAAGAGGGACAACAACAGAAAAAAGGTCTGTAAGGAGGGAAATTTTTTTTTACAGCCCTGTAAAAACAAACACATCAGTATTTGGACAATAAGTAACTTTTATCAGGTTTCAGATATACAGGACACTTTCAAGCCACTGTGGCAACATTCCTGGAAGGACATTCACACTGCTCTTCTTATAAGGAGGGTTAGAAATTATTTCAAAGAGATTAGTTCTCTGGCACAGTTTAGCTTCAACCAAAAGCTTACATGATTTTATGAAGGTTGGATTCATTCAATAATTGAATAAACCTGAAAAACCCATCTGAGTCCACAAAGAAAAACACTTAGTTAAAATGGTCAGGAACCAGAGAGGAACCACTGACACAAGTACTGCCTGAATCCTACCATGGCCTGTATACCTCATGAAAGCTTGGAGGGAAACAACCGGATACCCCCCGCCAGATGGGGGTGGTAGCTACTTCTGTGGGACTCTCGCTGCTTGTGGTAGTGGTGCAATGCACAATTTAGAGGACTGCTTTCCAATTCTTCAAATTCACAAAGAACAATCAGAAACTTGATTTTTGAATTGTTTTCTTTTTTGGGGGGGGGGGGTTTGAACAGGATGACTTCAAACACCCTTTTAGAATACAAAAAGATCAGATTTTAATTTACTTTAATTTCTGGAATGAACACCATCCTGAATTTTTTTAGCCCGTTTTAATCTATGCCTAGGAACCGAGTCCAAGCCAGAAAACAAACAGAAACAAAATTAACTCCACAAATCCTGATAAGAAGAGTGGTCAAAGTCCAGCAAGAGTTAGGCCAGAACCATGGCCACAAAATTGTGTTTTCTCAGGAACTTGCTAGGAAATATTTATTCAATTATTAGACCCTTTGTGGATCAGATAAAATGAGTGCAATGATTTTCTGTTTAGAACTGCATGTCTAACCTAAAATCTACTTAAAGTAAGAACAGATAAAACTTGTCTCTAAAGGAGCCATAATCTAATATTTTATGTATACATGTTTCTGAAATTGACTTTAAATTCATGTTAAATTCTAATAATTTTTGGGAGTTAGGAAGAGCTGGTAGTTAGCTTATCAGTTAATGTGAGCCACTTAGTAGGTTTCGCAGTCATCCAGTAGATCCTGTTCAGAACCAAGAGGCCTTTAAAGAATTTTTCCTTATAATGCAAATAATCTGGAAGGCACCTTTAAAAGATGCTTTTTTGATTTTTCCATATCATTTTATTTCTGCAATCAGTTTTGTGCAGCAACCCTTATTTCTAAAGCAGGAACTATCAAATGTATATCCATCTGAACTTGGGTCGCAAACCCGTCTTCATGTCGAACAACAACACAGTATTTAAATCGGTTCACATTAAGAGCAAAACAATTATTGTTTGCAATCTACGTGTTCCTTTGTAAATCAAGAGGTATGATCTCAGACTGCAGAAATACAGCNGAAGAGCTGGTAGTTAGCTTATCAGTTAATGTGAGCCACTTAGTAGGTTTCGCAGTCATCCAGTAGATCCTGTTCAGAACCAAGAGGCCTTTAAAAAATTATTCATTATAATGCA
Organism: Cyprinodon variegatus; assembly: GCF_000732505.1. Lineage (NCBI taxonomy): Eukaryota > Metazoa > Chordata > Actinopteri > Cyprinodontiformes > Cyprinodontidae > Cyprinodon > Cyprinodon variegatus. The sequence continues at coordinate 111,165 of NW_015151405.1, read as the reverse complement.
AATAATCTGAAAGGCACCTTCAAAAGATGCCTTTTTGATTTTTCCATATCATTTTATTTCTGCAATCAGTTTTGTGCAGCAACCCTTATTTCTAAAGCAGGAACTATCAAATGTATATCCATCTGAACTTGGGTCGCAAACCCGTCTTCATGTCGAACAATAACACAGTATTTGAATCGGTTCACATTAAGAGCAAAACAATGATTGGAAAAAATAAAAGTGATCATTCAGACCTAGTTTTTTTTAAAGACTGCACATGAGAACAAGCCATGATAAAGTTACGGTAAGTAAACTTCTCTCCAACTCAGTAGGTGCTGTCCATCTCTCTGTTGCTCTGTGAATGGAAATTATACCGTGTATACCCTGCAAAAAAAACTCTAGCATCCCCTATAGCCCTGAAAGGATCAGATTAAAACAGAAACAACAGAGTGAAATCTGAAAAGTATGTGACAAAAATATTTATGGACGTGCAAAGAGCGAAATCATGCTTGACAGATGTCTGGGTAAACTCCTAATATGTCATAGTAAAAATAAAAATGGTGAATAAATAGGTTCTGCAACAGCTTTTCCCCACTGTTATCAGACTGTTGAACTGCAGAACTTTAAACTGGACTCTGCATCACACTTGCAACATCATATTTTCACTACCAACGTGGCTGATTTTTTTTTTTTTTTTAATTCCTTTTAATTGGACCCCGGTTCTTTGTTTTTCCCCATTTTTATTTTGCTCTGCTCTGAACCTTTCCGTATGACTGCCTTTTTGCACTATTACTTTTGACCTGGTTTCCTTTTGTCCTGCACGGTTTACATTGTTGATCACTGTTGCACTTTATAAATTGTAATTTTCATTACACTGTTTTCTTTTAGTATACACTCTGAGTATACCAAATGACAAAGTTTTTCTAAATCTTAAGTCTAAGATGAAATATGGATCCAATGTACAGATGTAGAATGTGCGATGTAAAAAAAACAACAAAACCGAATGAGATCTGGTCACTTGATAATCTTTTTATTTACAAAGTTATTCAAGTGCTACATTCACTGCATTTTAACATTTGCAATTAACACAGCAATTAACATTTTGATTAATTCAAAGTAAATTTCTCTTATTGTGCAAATTTTTCCCTTAAATAAAATAAGGACTTAACCCAGAGGTTGTCAAAATAACCATGTTAAATTAGCTTTAAAATATGTCCTACATCCTATGCATATAAACAAAACTTAAATGAAACCAGTAACTCCTCATAATGGTCCTTTATAATAACATTTTTTAGGGGTAGTAACAGCTAGCTGCTGTGGCTATATTTATGCAATATGAATAACAATCTTTCAAAAAAATAAAACAGGAGATTAAAAAGTGTTAAATGTTTTCTTCTAGATTAAAAAAAAATCATGCATTGCTGGAATAATTGGTTTACTTAAAGGTTAGGAAGAGCTGGTAGTTAGCTTAGGAGTTAATGTGAGCCACTTAGTAGGTTTCGCAGTCATCCAGTAGATCCTGTTCAGAACCAAGAGGCCTTTAAAGAATTATTCCTTATAATACAAATAATCTGGAAGGCACCTTTAAAAGATGCTACTTTGATTTTTCCATATCATTTTAATTCTGCAACCAGTTTTGTGCAGCAACCCTTATTTCTAAAGCAGGAACTATCAAATGTATATCCATCTGAATCCATCTGAACTTAGGTCGCAAACCCATCTTCATGTCGAACAACAACACAGTATTTGAATCAGTTCACATTAAGAGCAAAACAATTAGGATTTGCAAACTACAAGTAACAGTGTAAATCAAGAGGTATGATCTCAGACTGCAGAAATACAGCATTAAGTTCCCCTGCTCCCAGTGAAGCAGGGACTACTACTGCTGTTAACCCTCAGAATTGCAGGTGGGTTTCTAATCATTTGATGCAGAGTGTTTAAGTCCATGTCCGCTGCTTCTTTTTGTGATTTTCACATATATGCCGTCTTTGGGTCCCAGGGTGCTGGAGGATTTCAGGTCGAGAGGAACCTGAAACGAAAATGGGAAGGAGATGCATTTACAGATGCATGCACAGAGCTTTGTAGGAATATCAATACTTCCTTAATTGTTCACATATTTCTTTCAACCATAATCAAGTAAGGCAAATAAAAACAAAAAAAAGTGTAGTGTGCTCCATACCGAGGAATGAGCAACCAAGAAAATGAAAACTAAGGAACCCAGCAGGGCTGGGAGAACCGTATCTGATTATGGAGAGAGGATAGACCAACAGCAATATTAAGGAGGGCCAGAATAAAATTGTGAAAACCAAGAGAGGTTTTGTTTAAGGTCAAGCGAGGCCAGTTAGGGGACACCCTCTTGTGTTCATCAGTTGACCAAATCCTTTCACAGTGCTGGACATATTGGGTTAAACCAATACTGGGGCAGCCTTTCCTTCCGGAAAAAAAATCCAAATAATTACAAACTCCGCCCACAAGAAACCACTCTAAAACAGCAGAGCATCTTCAGAGGGGTCAGAGGTCATAAGGTATTGATTCAGAGCTGAGCCCATGATGCACAGAAACCCTGATTGCTTCTTTTATGCAAATGCTTTTATCAAACTATGGTCTGTTCTTCTTCTCATCAAGACCTTAAAAATAATGATTTGAACACATTCCCCCCAACTTCTAAAGGTCATTCTTATGTAAGCCAAAAAACACAGATTTGTGGTTGTAATTGTACAAACTGTGAAAATGTCCCAAGGGGTTTGAATACATTCTATGAACCCTTGAGTGTGAGATATTTACCTTGGAAAAATGTGGTATCAGCAGATACCCAAATATCTAATTGATTTTAAAAGTATCTGAGAATTAAAAACAGGTAAAAAATAATGCAAATGAGCTTCTTTTTTTAAGGTCGTTTAGTGCTATAGTCAGCAAAATAAGGCTTATAGCTTTGGGTAACAAATAAACTGACTCTGAACTTTAGTCATTAAGAGCTGAAAATATTTCATTTATAATTCATACCTTCGCTTTGCCTAAATGCAGAAAGAAATTCATGCTTCTACTTTTTAAATGTGGTGGCGACAAAGAAACCAAGAGGATTCTGAGCTAACCCACCTTGGTCTCAGAACAGGCCTCGATGCTGAACTTGTGGAACAAATGGACCAAAGCCATTCGGATTTCCAACTGGGCCAGCCTCATTCCCACACAGTTACGTGGTCCAGCCCCAAACGGCAGGTACACAAATGGATGCCGACTCGCCTTAGCCTCTGGTGTAAACCTGGAAGGAGCCAGACGGAAGAGGAGGTTCATTTTTGAAAAAAACAGAAAAACAAAAAAAACATGAACATATTTAGAGAGTTGAAAGACCTCTCAGGGATGAACTTGTCTGGCTCGGGCCAGTGATCTGGGTCATAGTGCAGGAATCCTGCTGGGATCTCCAACGTGGCTCCTTTGGGGAGAAACTGCCCGTTCACCACGCAGTCATGGTCTATTTCTCGAGCAAACCTTGACGAGAGAAAATATCCTTTAGGTTCATAAATCAACAAAACTGCTTTGTAAACAGAAAAAACGAAAAAGCAGGAAAATTATAAATCTACTGACAGTTATATTCCTTTACCTGAAGCCAGGGGGGTAAAGCCGCAGTGCTTCACAAACAACCATGTCCAAATACTTCAATTCCTGCACATTTGAATAATCTGGAGAATCCTGAAAAGAGGTCCACTTCGTTTAAACAAGGAGACGCCACGAAAACAAGAGAAACGACCTGAAAAAAACCCGACAAACTCACATGTCTGGTGAAGAAATCGTCCACCTCCTCCTGAACTTTGCACTGACATTCAGGGTTGAGGGCAAGCAGGTAGCAGGTGAAGGCTAACGTGTTGCTGCTGGTCTCATACCCGGCCAGAAGGAAGACGAAGGCTTGGCCGACTACCTCATCCTCACTCATCATTTTTCTTTGTGGACGCTTCACAGGTGACTCCGGTTGGGGAGGAGATCCATTTTCCCCATCCGGTGCGGATGACTGGGTCCTGTGATCCAACTCGTCAGAGTGGTTTGCTGTATCGAAATGTTCCAAAGAGACGGCCTCTTTGCCGGACCGAGCGTCCAACATCAGCTGGAGGAAGTCCCTACGCCTCTACAAGCAAGAAATGGACATTCAACCTCTCAGAAAGTGGAGGAACACTTTTTTAGACACTTACAGTGATCTAACACCACTTGAACTTATCCTGCTACAACGTCATGTTAGAAGCACATACATTCTTTATGATTTTATGCCAGTATGCTTACCTATTTTCCAAAAATGAGCCGCTACTTGAACCACAAAGCTTATAAAGCCACTGTCACACCTTGACGTTTTGGCCAGCGTATGCCTGACGTACAAAAAATCTGGCGAAAACTCTAGCATATGTTGGATAAGTTATGGGTCAATATTGTTCGAGGTACTGTAAGAGCACCGTGAAGCACGCTGAAGCCCGCAGGCACACGTCGACATACGGCAAGTATGGTGAGAAATTTTGAGCATTCTCCTGACGCATGCCAGCATATGCCATACGTTGGCCATAAGTTACTTGTACCTTATCTGATCATTGACATACGTTAAGTGTAAGTTACTCATAAGTCTTGGTGTCTAGCTTATCCAAACGTATGAATAAGTTGCGCATAACTTATGCGTAACGTAAGAACTCATCTCCAATGCATATCTGCGTATCTGACGTGTTCCAGACGACTGCTGATTAGGGGTGGAACGGTTCACAAAATCCACGGTTTGGTTCACGGTTTCGTGATCACGGTTTTTGGTTCGGTTCGGTATATGTTGATTGTTAGCCTGACATGTTGGTCATGTTGCTGTTAGCATAAACAAAACATGTTGCACAATGCTTGCAGACTGTTTTTATCCAAAACTTTCTTTCCACCGTCATCGTAGGTCACTCTAAATGCAAAGTGGTCCCATACAGCAGACCTATAAAGTGCTGCTGGCGCGTCTTCCAACTCCTGTTCTTTCCCACTAGCCAGTCCGACACAATTCTCAACAACAACTGATTTTTTTCCTGCTATGCTGCTTCGCTTCTTCTTCTTGTTTACTACTGGTGGTTGCCTTTGGTCGCAGTACCGCCACCTTCTGCTCTGGAGTGTAAACGCTTCGCCTATGAGAAAAAGGAGCAGCGCATGAACCGAACGCAACACATGCGAATCGAACCGAGACAGTCGAACCGAACGGTTCGGACGGTTTTCATAAACCGTTCCATCCCTACTGCTGGTCATGTTTCTAACTTACAGCTACTGTGTAAGATCGTATTGGCAGCGTTTTGGTATAAAAGGGGGTTCACAGGAGGATATTAGCTAACAAGCACGACACAACGGAGAGCAAATGTCCTAAATTCTCACTTTTTGACATTTATTTGTCACATTAAAGCTGCTGAACCAATGAAGAGACTGGGCTCAACTCTTGCAGAGCTGAAACAAAGAGCTGATGAACTCTTATCTTTCTCTTACTTCTTACTTGCTGCGAGCTAACAAGCTAATGCTAACCTGTTTTGTCCTGTTGCACCTAATGAAAAGAACTTCCACAACATAATGCTGCCACCACCATGCTCATGTTCAGTGTCAGTGTTCCATCACTGGTATCTGCATGCAGGCCAGGGTTTAACTAACCAGTATCTGACCAACCTGAACCTTTTTGTATTCCTTTTAAAAATGATTTTACTACAATTCTTTCATAAAGTTCAGATAACTAAAATGCTTAGAGCTTTTTTTTGTCAACAGATTCCCCCACCTCTCTGACCAATGTTTTTCCTGTCCGACTGTCTGCAACAAACGTTTCAGCGTGGCGCAGTGCAAACTTAGCACCGGTGTGTCTCGGACCATGGATCACAAAGGGGAAAAAAGGAAGATACCTTATGTAAAGTGCCTTGAGATGACATGTGTTGTGAATTGGCGATATATAAATAAACTGAATTAAATTCCAGAACCCCAGCCTGCTTTAAAGGACCAGAACTTCCTGCCTGAGTCTTCATGATGCTGGTAGCTCTCTAATGTTCCCTAACAAACCTCTGAGGCAAGAGACAGAACAGCTTAATTTGTAGCACTGAGTTTAAATTAAGGGTTTCAGAACAAAAGGGACAGAATATTAATGCATGAGCCACTTTTAAGCTCTTTTTTTTATCAATACTGAAAGTTTTCTTATTCTGTGCTGAGAAATTGCAGATGCGTTCTTCCATTTAAAATCCATTTAAAATTGAAACCTTTCTTGGTTTAATTTAAAATAAATGTTCGCTCCACACTCAGATGCAGAAATACATATTTCAATAAAATAATCTAAAATCCCCTTTAAATCTCAAAACTTCCCTTTTTAAAGTGTAATTTTCTAAACTGTACCTGTTTTATTTTACTGTGTAACAAAATTTAACATTACAATCAATTGCCTTTTGTTTGTTTTTTTAATTACCCCTGCAATTACACTGTGCCCCTCCCAGGGCATACACACCCCAATTTGGGAACGAATGGTGTAATGTGACGTAAAAACTAGGTCTGCAACTAACAATTAATTTGTTAATCGATTCATTTTTTCAATTATTTTTAGGTTAATCAATTAATAATTGGATATAAAAGGTTCCTTAAAGAAGATTTTTTACATAATAAAACTGAATGAAACTAAAAAAGGAATTAAAAAGTGACTTCCACCTGACTGGGAGGCTGTTCTTCTCTCTGCTTTATGATTTTCTGGATGATGCTGGTGAAGAACCCGTTCATCTGGTCGCGCCTTTTGTTTGGGAGGAATCTGGCAATGGGAGCAAAGATGTGGGGAAAAGCCACTGTGCAAAAAAAGAGAAGCATTGCTTATTTAGCATAAAATGCAAACATTGCAGATAAAAAAAAAGTTTGAGGATTGCTAATGTTTAAACCAACCAAAGCCAAGTAGCAAAAAGCAGTAATTTATCCATTCCTATGAAGCTTCTGACTGATAGTTCTTTTTTTTTTTTTTTTTTTTTTTTTGCTTTTGTCAATTTAGATACGAGAATCAATAGATAAATATGAGCACTATTATTAATGTGTATATGTTTATGTTAATTATCGGTAACTATGATAATGTGTAACCATGGCTGACATATAAGGGTCATGACAAGTTGTGTTCAATCAGGAAATCCAGTTTAAGCTCTTCATTTGGTAAAAAAAAAGTATTCTGCAAAGTCTAGTGATTTTCATTTCCACCTCAAATCTCCTGCATTAGATCAAGTTACACGACTTACTGAAAACTAACATGATAGGCCTGAAGAAAGAAAAGGAGAAGAACATCTGAGCGTGGTGGACAAATGGATCATCTGGGTTGTTCTGTGAGTCCACCTGAGTGCCGAATGCAACGCTGGCTATAACATCCATGGTAAAACAGCCAAAACACCTACCAATAGAAAACAATAGGAACAAATGAACTGGAACCTGATAGGAAAAGAGAAAAGGTATGAGTAGCAATCACTTTGGTTTACCTGTGGATGTCAAACGCTTCCCCTGAGTCAGCATGGACTTGCAGGTTCCTCATCAGTGCCTCAGCAGCTGTGTTGATCAGTGGAACCATCTACAGTACAAGAAAATAAATAAAATAAAATAAATTATGTTGTGGCAGTAACTGAAGAAGCAGGACAGAGTAGAATCTGAATAAAACTTCAGTGATGCAGTTACCCAGGACCAGACAATGGATGAGACACTCACTAAATTCAGGAAAAGAACAGGCCAGCCACATCTGGAGGACGGTACATTAAAATACCATAAAGTTTCAGATGATCAAACTGATTTTTATATGAGACCAAGGCACAATGCAGGATTTATGTTATGTTTTTTATTATAATTAATAAAAATCCATCCCAACAAATCTGTCCTGAAACCAACAAAAAAGCGCAGCTTATTTAGGGTGCTGTAGAGGGAAGCATGTGCTGGGCTGTATGACGGTTGCTGAGTTCAAATTCAGTGGCCGCGTCCTCTGAAAGCCAGATTTAATCGGCCGTGACATCATAGCGTAGTGCCGAGGCCTGTTCCAATTGGAAGACTTCTCGTTATGCGGCCCCACATGTATCCTTCATTTCGCCCATCTTGAAAGACAGGTCCGTGGTATCCTACGCAGTCTTGGATATTCCGTGATTTATTGCGAGTCCAAGCAAGCCGGCTGCTCCATGCTCAGAGTTAGAAGGGAAATAGCGCCAAACAGTGGTGGATATTGTAAGTGCAGTTTAATTTAATACAAGTATGTGAATACTTCCGTCTGAAATTAATGGAAATAGTTTTTTTAAATGATTATTGAATCAGATATGTGGAGGATAATGTCTGGTTTATTGAAAGGTTTTATCTGTCCCTATGCAAATGGTTTGGCTGACATTTAAGCAGAGATTCTAATATCTCTTCAGTCGGGGGACTATAAGATATTCGTGATAATGGTAGTGCTGCTGAAGCTCCTTCAAAATGTTATTAGCACCCAGAACAGTAGTAAGAAGTTTGGTATCCATTAATTGCCTGCTTTTTGTGTCAACTTTTTGTAATTATTTTTTATTTATAATTTAATTTTAAATTAAAATGTGGAATATTTCGAAATATATCTCTCTATATATATTTTTAGATGTGTAACATACATATATAATGTTTAATGACTAGTATAGCATCATTTAATTTTTCTTCGGATTGGTGACGTATTTCCCCCCTAGGGCGCAAAAACCTTTGCCCATTGACTCTCGTTAAAAGTTGCACATGCGCAGTAACTCCTCTGCAATACAACGGTATAGAAGAGCTCAGGAGAGCTGCGCTATGACGTTTTGTGGGTGATTGACAGGTCCACTCGCGGGCGTTGGAGATGCATTGGAGAGAGAAATGGTGCAAGAAATTTCCTTTTCCAGGATCTGGTCTAGCAAGAAGGCTTGGCTAGCAGCATGAAGATTTATTCTGTCAGGATCTGAGCCAGCATGGATAAAGACAGTTAGGACTTATTTAAAGCACTTTTTAAAAAAGGCAGAGACGAATGAACAATTTGGGATTCACATGGAAAGTAATATAATACAGGGTAATTTTTCTAGACATTTAATTTGCATAGTTGCTCATAAATAAACACATTCTCAGAAAATAGTTTTTATATATTAGTTATAAAGCTGACCAATAGCTTCTCCATTATTAAACTGGTAAATTGTTTTTTGTAGGTCTGTGCCCCAAATTGGACCGTACAAAACACAGAGTTGCATTCACATACCCCTTAAAAGGGCAACATTTATGTTAAAAAAAACTAAACCTATGCATGAAATTATGTTTTTTTTTTTATAAAAGTGTTTTCATAATGTTTTTTTGTTGTTGGCATTCATATAAATATACTGGTGTGATAACTTACTATACGTTTGATTGGTTTTTGGTATACGTCTATTTTTTATTTATAGCCCCCCCGGAGAAAACTCCACAAGCCGCCGCTGGTTTTATAATGATAATAAAGATCCTTGATTCTGTATCAAAGATATTCAGTACTTTATGTATAGGTCTATTATTTTTAAAAATCATATGGTGAGCACATTAAAGTTATTTATTATCTCACTTCTTTCATCTTGGCAGCGCTGAAGGATGGGGTCAGGATGCTCCGGACCCTCTTCCACTGTTCGTTCCTCAGCATGAGCAGACAGTCAGTCATGGGTTTTGTGGCAAACTTGAATTGCTGCAGAGAAACCGCACCCACAAAGCAGTGTTATCATTATTCTAGAGCAGAATCTAGCGTATTTTAAGTCACATGTTACAAATGTCGTTTCATTCTTACCATTCTGTTTGGGAAGCTGCTGAAATCCCTGACCATCACTGATCTGAGCATGTCAGGATCTGCTACCACCACCACAGGCCGGCGGCCCAAGTAATACCTGGAACGCAACAATTACACAATAAGAGTGAGCTTACAGCTAAATGAAGCTAGGTAAAAACTGTTTACACCCAGATTTATATTTTCTGTAACACTGAGAGAGAAAAATAAGAGGTATCCCTTACCCACATACTCTACCGTGTGTTTTAATAAGTTCAGTGAGAGGTCTGAAAAAACCCTGAAAGGATGATAGGGACAGCATCAGACTCATGTCAGCAGAGTTTAACCTTGATTCGACATTGGAGACAAACTGACAGCGTAGCAGTATGGAAACGCACCACTAGTCTACATATGATCTGCATACAAAACAGATAAAAACTGCTCATTATTGAGAGCTTCAGAACATGTCGCAAATTTATCTTTTTATCAGTAACCTTCCAAATCACGCATACAAATAAATCCCTAAAAAACTGCAGCAGCAGCAAGCATTAAGTCTTTCTGTGCTTGAATTAGATGTTGTTTAATGCAGCATTAAAGATTCTGGATGAAAAAGATGATGTGAAGTAATTAGATGCTGGATAGAAGCAATTTTTCAATAATTTTTTTTTTTTTTAAGAAATATAGATTTTTTATTTAGCAATGTTTGCTAAGAACCAAAAGCAGAAAAACATATCTATAGTTACAAGAGCAATTATCATAAGGAATACATTCAGCAATATCACTGCATATATTTTCATTCATTTGGTTGGTAAAGGGAATCTTACCTCACGGAAGTAGAATATGTTGCCAAAGAAAGGCACTGGCTTTGGGTGTTTGATTCCACACCGGGAGAGGACTGAAAATGGATAGGTTGAATACCTAAAAGGGTGACAGGAGGCTTTTTAAAATTAGGAATGCATGTATATTAAATATAAACCTTCAGTTTCTGTATTAGTTCCTTGTTTTTATTCAGTTGCGCTCTTTTGTGTGTGTGATTTTGTAGACCAGAAGATAAACACACACACCACCGCATTACATGACTATTAGTTTGATACCAAAATAAAAAGTTAGTGTAATAAATTAAGTACGTCCCCTAAGAAAATAAGATGCATACGAAAAAGGCTTGATAATTTGTAAAGGATGTTGTTTCTTTTAGCATGGGATTATACTGGAAGGTACTTACCAGTAGAGGAGACCCAGAAAAATGATGAAAAGGGTGACGGTCACCGTTGTTCTGCTGACCTCAATGTTGAGGACATTCAGAAAGTCACCAACAGCCTCCATGGTTGCACAGAGCTACTCTATTTTCCACCAAATCATGAAGGGTTTCTAAAGAAAAAGGAAAAAATAATACTTTTATTATGAAGACTGGTCGAAACCATATGTTTGAATATTTACCATATCTTAAATGTTTAACTGCTGGTGAAACACAAAACTTCAAACATGTACATAAAGATGAATTATTGAACAATTATTATTAGGATTTTGTTTATTATTTTTTGTAGTTTAACTCCACTTATCCCTTTCCAGTTATAATAACCATTTGGTCTTTCAGCTAATGAAAATTTGTAATCATTAACTGGCATATAGAGACTCTAAAATGTGCCTTTAGCTGACAGAGAACTTTGAGCAGAAATGATACCAAAATTGTAAAAAAAAAAACTCAATTTAAACATCTGATAAAAATATTTTCTGTTTGTCAATATGCTCTATCTAGAACTCCTCAGGTGGAAAAGTTTTAGTTTCACCTGGTTTCATTTAGCATAAAATCTTTTTACAGGAACCTTTTGCTATTCATCGATTAATCAAAAAAATAATCAACAGATGAATCGATTTGGAAAATAATCGTTAGTTGCAGCCCTAAAAATCAGAAACTCTTTCTCTGACATAGTTCAAGTCTGACAGACGATGAAATGTTCTGTAATGGCCGACACATTCATGGAGAAGACTGTTGAGTTTTCCACAATAGAGTCAACGGCACCTTCCAGACGAGGCAGCTAATGAAATGTCTAGAAGAAGGAAAAGGTTTACAGCAACATGGATAACCCTCAGCATTAGCAGTCAGAGCTGATCATTAAGATACACAAAAGGAGTGAGTGGACAGAAGCTGGAGTCAGAGCCTCAAAGAGCCACCAGATATACCCTGGACCTGGACTTCTAGGGTCCGAATCCTTACTGTGGCCAAATGCTTATTAATGATGACAATAAATGCTTATTTCATGTGGAATAAACACCAGAATATGTAAGACAAGTGCAGAGGAACAGTATCCAAGTTAGGTCCACTGTAAAGTTTGATGATCTAATAACATCTAAGCAGAGCCACAGGTCGATCACATCCATGTCAGGATGCAGCTATAAAATACTGGATCAATTACAAAGACATACTTTGCAGTTGGCTGATTTAATATTCCTAGAAGTGGAAAAATGAGTGTCCTCCATAAGAGCCATACTTTTCCTCTGATGGTTGAAGTGGGCAGATTTAAAGAGACTTGTAAAAAAAAAGGAAAAAAAAACATGTTTTCTGAACTCAAATGTATTTAGGATGAATTTCATTTTTCATTCATAGTCCTTTCTTTAATGATTAGAAAATATTTTTAAAAGGTAAAACAGAAAAAAAAAATGTTTCGGTTGCATGAAACATGTTAGGATGACTATTTAATAATAATACTTTTAACAACATTTGTCACAAACTATTTGGAAACAGAGTTTTCTGTCCTTAGCTTGTCCTTTGTTTGTGGTGTAATGTTTATTGTGAGTGGAGTCTTGTATACTGCCGATATGGCCACGCTGGCAGCCATATGATACATGATGACTTAACTAATTGAATGAATTAATTAGTTATTCTTAATAATATAGTGGGATTTTCCATTGAATCATTTACCATCTGATGTGAAATTGAAAACATTGGACCCTCTCAGTAGAATTATAGCCAAAATTAGGCCTAAAACCTTTGGATCAGAGCTGTTCTGCTTTCTTTAATAAGGTCATTAAAAACAGCTCACATGAGAGTGACGTCTTTTCTTTGAGTTCTGAAAATTTTCAGCTTTGTTGAGCAGCAAAAATATAATCAGGGGGTAAAAAATGTTTAATAAACACTATTCAACCTTGGTTTTTATATTGAGATGTAACATCAATGATCGTCATGTATTTTTATTACGCAGATACTAAAAAAAACTAACCAGGTATGAAAGGATAAAGTAGATCCCTTAAAGGTGATCCAAACGGTAAATAAACATACCAGATGCTCATTAGATTTAATGCCATTATAGAAGTCTATTTTGTTAAAATATATTATTTAAAAATGCCTAACAGAGTTAGTTACTCACCTGCTGTGTCCTCAGCTCGCAGTGTAAACATTACCAAACATCCGCGCTCTTCTTCTTCCTATGAGTTGGTAGCTCATAGGAAGCATTGCTCTCTTCTGCCGCCATCTGTACCGGAGTGGTATTCTTCTTCTTCTTGTTGAAATTTTTATGGCGGTTGGCAAAAAAGTTAGGTGAGCATTACCGCCACCAACTTGTAAGGAGTGTGGCCCACATGGCAAAAAAACAAAACAAAAACAAAAAACTATATCCTGTTATGCAATTTAATCTGTTTCAAAAACTCAAATATAACCTGATATCCTCTGCCTCCTGATTCCTTTTGCAGTAAATCAACGATGTCAACTTTCATTTCATATTACTAAGTTTCCTAATTAACTTTTTTTTCTGAATCAAATATTTCCTACAACTCAAAATAACACGTTCCACTGTCCCATCTTCCCCACAGTCACATTTCCCTGTCTGATGTTTCCCTATTAAAAATAAAGCAAAAAGTAGTATACTTGAAGTAAATTCTATTAAGAATCCTTAAGTATAAGATTAGAAAGTATACCGAACAATGTACTTTTAGTGTACTTGAAGTATTACTAAAGTAATACTTCTTCGACCTAAATTGGGACATTTGTTTACTAAAGTATACTTAAAGTTCCTAATTAGTTATAATGATGGAAAGTCTCACACTGTATTTTGTGCATACAATCTATAGCTAGTAGCTATATCTAATATTGATCAGGTATTCTGAATATACCAGGATTGATACTTCAGTTGACACATTACATTGGCTAGTTAATTCACTATGAAAGTGCGAATCATTATGATCTCTTGACTCATGCATCATATAATTTCTCAAAGATGCATTGAAGATTTAATTGTACAACTTACTTGAATAATTATTTTTTATCTTTGCTTCTTTTGTCTTTTTCGTAATTTTTTTTTGTTCGTGGCCTCAGATGACTAGTACTTTAAGTGTTTAAAATTAAAAACTTGACTTTACAGACAGACAGACACTGTTAATAGGCATGATCAAGTAATCTTTAGGTCTGCTAAATTCACCAGGTGCAAAAGCTCTTTAAGCTTAAAAAGTACTAAGTGAAGACTGCAAAGAAGGCTTGGAGTTGGGGCATATTGTTTTGTTGGATGAATTCATGTTTTTTGTGGGTTTAAACAAGGGCATAGGTTTGATTTCAACTTTGGTATGGACAATATTGGTCTGATGTCATTGGTCATATGCAAAAATATGCATGCTCTTTTTTTATGCATGACATGAGCATCAGGGTGCTTCAACAGCGTTTTTTGCTACATTTATACAAATTTTATAAGCACTACACACACTAGATGCTGTTTATGAATGTTTAAAGCATCAGCAGCTCTGATGAATATGGAATTAGGACTTTTTCCACTTTTAAAGGAGTTTATTTGAAATTACCAGCAACTAAGACAGTAAATACCCGCCTATTTAACTAAACATGTCTGTTATATATGCATTTATCCTGTATTTTCTTTTGAAGATATAGAATTGTGCAGAGGACAACAGAGGTAAAACACAGTCTTATCTTTCATATGCTCCATCTGTATCATGAAACAAAGCACAATAATACATTCAAGGGACAGCAAATAAAATTGTTTTATTTGCATGTGCACAGGAACTAGAAGAGGAACTGATACTGAGCATTTAAAATATTGGCTTCAATATAAAAGTTGAACATCTGGGCTGTAGTTACTCTGTTTTGCCCATTTCATGTATTTTATCTAGGGCTGAAACAACTAATTGGATGAATCTTGATTTATAGATTATTAAAAATAATCGTCACCTAATTTAGTAATCCATAAATTGTTAACAGAAGTGTAGAGACTCTAAAACATGCCTTCAGCTGACAACGCAAACCACTGGTAGCAGAATTAATATTAAATTTGTAAAATAATAAAAACATTTTGCATTTAAGGTAAAAAAATGTTTTCATCTGTAAATATTCTCCATCCAGAACTCCTCAAGAGGAAACGTTTCTGTTTTACCTGGTTAAATTTAGTAAAAAAATCTTCTTTAAGGAACCTTTGGCTGATCTGATTATTAATCGATTCATCAAAAAATTTGACAGATTAATTGATTTACAAAATAAACGCTAGTTGAAGCCCTAATTTACTCGTAACATTCCAAACACATTTCTTGCATAATACATCAAAAGTGGAGATAACAGCCAACCGAACAAACATGTTAATCAGGCAAACTATACTAAAATTCATGTGGCATCATTTGTGAGCTCAGAGAGAGAACAGAATCCAGTTACTTATACTGAACTCTCACCTGAAGCCCTGACACTTCTCTCTCTACCTGCAACATCACCACTCATTGTTTGAGTCCCTTAGATTCAGCAATATCGAACACAAACTGATATTTATACTGTATATAAATAAAAAAGTTGCACCTTCATTTCTAATTATGATAATTTAGACATCATCTGAAGGGACAGCTGCTTCTACTTCCAGCTACCCTGGATCGTTTCTGGATATCTATGTTTTCTATAATCATATAATGTTACTATTATACAAGTGTGTTTTAATATTAAGGGATTAATGTAACACAACCTTTTATATCATCCTACGTTAATTATTGTCTGTTAAATAGCTCCTTATGTCTATTTTCTTTTTTAGTGGCCTCATCTACAAAGCACAACACTAAGAATGTGCCTAAGTTTATTCAAATATAAAATCACTTTTAACAATTATAAAAGAAAATATAACACCCTCTTTTCTGTAATGTAATAAGAATAAGAAAAATAGATTCAAGAATTTTTACCACACATTAATGTAATGATTTACTTATGGACTGTGTGGAAATCTATGTAAAACAAAATCAATGTAAATAGTGTTCCTCTGATTGTACTTGTCTAGCCTATTTTGAGAAGTAGAAATAGTCAATTAAATAACACAATTATTATGTGGAACTCTAATTATGCTTTCTAAACAAAAAATAGAAAATGTTTTGGCACCATCTTGTGTTGTTACACTCTATAAAATAAATTACACCTGCTATTTATACCTGAACTGCCTCAAAGGGTCGTCAAAAAATGAATCAACATTTTTTATAGTTTACAGTCTTTGCTTGTCTATTTTTCAAGCAGTCTTGAGAACCCCGGTCTGACTTGGGATATTTAGTTTTATCCATCCATCCATTTTCCATCATCCCAGCTGGGGTCACAAGGAGTGATGGTGCCCATCTCCAATGTCTACGGGCGAGAGGCCGGGTACACCTCGGACAGGTCGCCAGGCCATTACAGGTTAGTTTACATTGTTTTTTAACTTGCTGAATGAAATAAAGCCATAATATCTGTACGGATATGAAAAATCTAAGGAAAAGTATACAGGCCAAAAAAAAAAAAAAACATCTGTAAGAGTGGGGGAAAAAAATCTGTTTTCTATTACAACACTAGTTATGCACACAATTTTATTCTCTTTAATATTGCACAAAACTTCCTCACAATATTGCTGTACTTTAATAAAGATTTTATTTATTTGCTTTCATTTTTTATATAATTAAATTTTATTTCTTTTTGTTTGCAAAAAAAATCTGCAAAGATACAGGAAATCCACTTCAGAGATAATAGACAGACAATAGTGTGGCCATAACTCTTAAAACTGAGCATCAGATGTTTTTCAGTTTGATCACGAGGAGCTGCTGTAATTGGCTGCCCTTCGTCTTTGATCATAAAACATAGTGGATCATCCTTTTAACTGATGGCTCAACATAAACGGGTATGTTTCCATGTTTCCTTTGAATGGACACCAGCTGTATCATCAGGCAGTCCTCAGAGCGTCATGGAGGCTGCGTACATTAGAATGGGGAAGGCGGATTGCCTCTCTGTTTTATGACATAATTCTGCTAAAACAGCATGATTGGTACTTATCTCAGTTTATTCAACTTACTGTCAGAATAACAAAATGATCATTTTACCAGATACTCGCACGTTGTATTCTATTGTGTCATTTTCATTCAATAAGGACTGTGCCAACAATAGAGGTGGACTTTAGGAAGATTTTCTGCATTGATTAACAGGTTCTTTTTAACATGGGCTAAATGCTGAGCAATGGAGCAATAAACACCATAGTTTGACCTCTACTATGCAAATAATACAGAAGGGCCATGGAGCTGCAAAATCCATTTCCTCAGATGGTCTGCAGAGGGCGCTCACATACCATTTAGTTTCATGGATTCAGCTCTTCACAGGCAGTAAAAAATTCTAGTTCCAATTTTACCTTTTTTAAATGTTTGAAATCAAAGAATTTAGGCATGAAATATTTTCTAAACGGAAATACCTTATTTTTTTTTTTCCTTTTTTGTTTCGTTATTGAGAACATACTAGATATTACATGTTATGGTCTGAGCAAGGTTTAATTCAAACTTCACAAACCAGAAATGAAATAAGATTTATAAATACAATTACCTTTTTTGTCATTGGTACAATGATGTAACCTTTCACAATCATCACAGAATGAACAATGATATAACTTATGATGAGAATATCATTGAGACATACAGTATAAAACTTAAAACAGCTACTAAACCTGGGTCTTCAACCCATAAGCATAGCAGTAACATTGCACGTCAAAAAGGGGACAGCAATATGAATGATGCCATGATTGCATGTTCAAATGGCAGCTTTTGGAACAAGTGAGCTCTGGTGGTTTACAAATCCCTTTTACAAAATAATTTAGGGAAGAAAGGACAGGATCAAACAACCTCTGTTAAAATCCTGATTTGATAGGCAAGCTAGTTGCAACCTGGAATTTGGTGGCTTTTATAACGGCAAACCTGCTTCAGGGGGGATGTTGAGAGGATTGGAAAGCAACAATAGAATCCCTGACATGTCTGGGTTTTAAAATGAAAGATATGGGAAGATTTCTGACTTGGACTTGGTGTGCATTGCTGACATCAGTGCTGCATGAGATTTCCTGCTGACAAGGTATTTGAATCTCCAAGCTTTCACGCTCCTAGACTCACAAAACAATTTTTACGATTTTCCTTCTCATAGTGGGATCGATCCTTAAATCATTTTTTACTTTATGAAGTGAAATTCAAACTGTCAATACTTTGCACTCTTTGGGTGCTTGGCTGACCAAATTATCTCGCTTGGGCACCTTCTGGTGCATTCCCCTCATACAGGTATTCTGAATTATTTTTTATGTTTATTGATTTTGGACATTGAAATGTCTATCATTTTTTTTTTATTTCAGCCATTATTTTTTTTTTATTAAATCTCTTTATTAAAAGCAAAGTAAAATTCCTTTTATTGTTTGCAAAGATGTGGCAGTTGAAGCTGATTCATATTCTATTTAAAGGTAAAATAGAATAAAGGGTTGTTTTGTTCAAAATAAAACAGGAAATTGGAACAAAAAATAACAAGAAATAGAAAACAATGATTTTCTATCCTTTATTTTAGAGTACATACAAGTATTGTACTTTGATGTTAAAAAATGTTGCTATTATTTCAATAAAAAACTCAAGGTGTGTGCTTTAAATTAAAAATCTACTCAAGCACTGCTGTTTATGCACAGAAAAGATGCTGATGGGCAGTCTGTCATCCACTAAATGTGGCAAGTGGGACATTGAATTCAGATGAGAGTTTGTTGATAATCCACATGCAGTGACAGTTATTTCTTTGAAGTGTTAAAATAATCTCAAATTGCTTTTCTGTTTCACCATTCTTAATCAGTCAGAAACTCTACATAAAATGACAAAATCAGAGGATTTGCTCTATATGCGGTACATACATAGACATGACCAAAATCATTGGTACCCTTTGCTTATTGAAAGAAAAAGAAACACAAGAGTCATAGAAATTGCATGAATCTGAAAAAGCAACAATAAAAAAGAAATCATAAAAAAAAGCAAATGAAAGTCAGACAATGTTTTTCAGTCATGATCAACAGAAAATAATAAATAAAATGAACTCATGAAACAGGCCTGGAAAAAATTATAGTACAATAAGTTCAGTCATATGATTCCTGTAACCTCCTTAGACTTAGACAGTACTTTATTGATCCCTTGGGAAGACTCCCTCCGGAAATTAAGGTTACCAGTAGCTTACAGGGCAAAAAAGTATTAAGTTAAATTAAGTTAAAATACACATACAAATACAAAAAATAATACAGATTAAGTACAGTGTATATAATAGGAGTTGTGTGTATGTAATAAAGGAGTTTGGCGGATAGATTGACCAGTAATATGGTTTGCACTTGCACTATGTGGTTTGTTCTGATAAATATGGAGTTCACATTTTACAGAAAAAATACAAGTGTTGCTACGCCTTCCCTCTTCCCCCTGTCCTGTGTCACCTCCTCGCCCCCAGTGAGGCTCCTATTATTGATGAGACTGCTGCTCCTCGAAGCTAGTATTTCGGTCCACTCCTAATAGTCCAACTGCTCCAGTTGTCTCAGGTTTGAAAGAGGTCTTTTCCAGGCAGCATCTTTCAGCTCCTTCCAAAGATTCTTAAAGATTTAGGTCAGGGGTCCTAAGAGGCCACTTCAGATCCAATGTTTTCCTCTTTGCCATTTTCAGGTGTTTAAGCTGTGTATTCTTGGTCATTATCCTGTTGACCTGCGACGAAGACCAAGTTTTCTAACACTGGATAGCACATTTCTCTCTAGAATCCCTTGATAGTCTTGAGGTTTCATTGTACTCTGCAGAGATACAATACCCCACAGCATACCAGAGCTTCCTCTATGTTTCACAGTACTGTAGTTATAGTGTCTTGATATTCTTAATTTTTCCATCTCTGAATACAGACCTGATGTTCCTTGGAAAAAAGTTCAACTTGCGTCCCACATGTCCATAGGGCATGTTTGGTTAATTCCAGTCTAGAGTTTTTATAATTTGTTTTCAACAGAGGTGTCCTCCTTGGTCATGTATTATAAAGTCCATTAAATAACTAAAAATAAAAGCAAGTTAACTTTAAATCTCTGTGGAAGTTCTGCCGAGCTCTTTTGTTACCATTTGTAGAATCTGTTTGTTTCTTTTTTCATCGATTTTCCTCCTGCAACCACATCCATGAAGGTTGGCTACAGTCCCATTGATCTTACATTTTTAAGTTCAACTGTAGACACAGCAATGTGAATCTGTTCTGTTGAGAGATGGTTGAAACGCAATATCTCACTCTCATAAATTCATTTTCATTGAATTTTTATATATTGCTTTTGTCAGATGCAAATTATTTCTTTGACCATTGTGGGTTTTTATTTCATTAAACGACTGGTACATCAATCTTGTCCACATTTTCGGATTCTTAGAATGATAAATCCATTTCAACATCATTTCAAATATATCCAATGATGGAATAGAACAGGATGGTTTTTACTGTTTCCCTCAAACAAAGCAGCAGTGCACGATATTTCTGGACTAATAAACATGCAACATCCCTAGCTGGGTATGCAGCCAGGCTGAATAACAATGGAAGCTGGAGCGGCACTAAGCTATTAATGGAGAGAGGAGCAGAAGTAGGAAATGAGGAGGGGGTTGGGTATGGTCTGCTATTTGGACCGCCAGAGGGCACTGGCAGTCTAAAATGAGCTCATATGAACACTCACCTCCTCTACCAGCCCAATAAGACAGCCAAAAGCTAAAGACTGTTGAAGTTTCGTGTACTGTACGGCTTGACGCAACCTGAATGATGTATTGAAGATGTGGCTACATATAGGCATACCTAGGTAGAATTTTGCATTATAGTTTGTTTTTTTTAACCCCCCTTTTTTTTTTTTTTTTTGCAAGAGCTTGTTTCACTGTCAAGCACTCAGCAATGCCCTCAGCATTGTTTACTGCTTTCTCTCTCTGAAAATGTGCAATTTCTTTACCCTGAACTATTTTACATCTTTCACATTTTTTTGCAAACTCCATCTGGGAACAGTTTGCATGGCAACCTTTACAAGGTCCCAACAGCTGTGGGCTGGGTTTTATCATATACTGCAATAATTTAATGCTCTTTGCCCCTCTTGCTAATATCTTGTTGCTAGTGAATGCAAAACTTGTTTAGGTACAGTTCAAATCAAATAATCCATGTGTGCTTTGTGTGAAACGTCAAATTATATCTACAATGGAGCTGTAATTTTGTTTTGTTTTTTGTTTTTTGAGTACAAAAGAAACATCCAAATGCTCAGTAATATGATTTGTGACCAACAAGAAACCAGTTAGCTATTTGTGTACATGTATGTTCACATGATCATTCCTATTCAGAATAAAACACTGATTGAAGACCACTTCAATCAAGATCTCATGCAAATCTAAAATTCTGTTTCAAGGTTTAATGACACTTAGAGACAAAATAGAGGGGTATTTGATTATGAGGATTATGAACCTTTATTAGCTCTATCCAGATCAACAAAAAAATTCTAATATTTACAGGGGTTGAAAAAGTTTTCATGAACTTGTTCTTATTTTAAAGCTACAGTCTGTAATTTTCAGCAACATCAATGTTAACTCAAAATTCACAACACATGTCAACTCATCTAATGGTCAGTCTACAGACTGCAGGAACATGGCAGGATCCAGCTACTACTGTGGTTCATTTGTTTCAGAAATTCAACGTTGTTAGTCCTAGATATGATTAGATAATATGTGTGTATATGATGATGTTGCTGGACTATGGTTTTTATTGTTTTATTTTATTGATTATTTTTCCTTCTGCTCTTAACTGTTCTGCCAAGAAGTTGCAGATGGGGATTCAACAGAAAAATGCTGACCTTTAAGCTGCATTTGTTCCGTTTCCCTTTTTAAGGTCAAAGTCAAAGACAATTTATTTATTTCAATTCAACTAAAAATACTCTATTGATCTACAAGGAAATTAAACGTTAAATTCCATATAGGGGTTTCTTCAACAAGTTTTGCCGATGTTCATCATTGTAGGCAGGAGCATGTCCTGGTTATGAAACAAATAAACTAACTAATGCATTCTTTAAGTAAAACTCTAAAATGTGACTCTTGCATTCACCTTGAGTTACAAATAGTAAATCCAGTGCCATTATACTCACCCCATCAATAATAATAAAAAAGACTTACAGTAAGCAGGTTAATGTTTGTATGGCTCAAGCTTTAATTTCTTTGGTGATTTCATCCAAGAGAAGCACAAATAAACAGATAATCTCTGATTAAATTGTAAAAACTTAGGTATGTAGAACAAAGTATATAAGGTAAGTTACAGATATAATGCTTTGCTTTGCCCAGGAAAGAGACTGAAAGGTAAACATAAATTCACTGGCAGCAGTAGCTCAGCTGATGGCCCATTCCAGGAGTGTGCTAATTGTAGTAATATATTAAGAATAGCAAAATGACTTGTAGTAAATCTATGCTGTTCTTTAGAAATCAATGCCCTCCCAGTTAGTGTTTGATTAAAATTTACACTAAATTCATCATTTTGCCTCATTACATAAAAACAACTAATTTTCTGACTTCATGTACTGAACTATTGTTATCTAAATTTCTCCATTTTCCCATTTCTTCCTTGGCTCATGGGTCCCTCATTCAGCTCCCGGATGAACCCCCAATAGGCATGACCTTACCTGACACCAAAATAGGAGACATGATATGTTTGATTATGTAAAAATGTATTTATATTTACCTTTTTTGCTGTGAATAATGGTCCTACAAAGTGTTGAAAGGTGGGAAATAAATTCTGTATTAGTCTCTGCAGCGACAGATTTAGGAAATTTGGGGCCCTAGGCAAAGACAGGCAGGCGGCCCTCTA
>NW_015151405.1:84623-87641 GCF_000732505.1 Cyprinodon variegatus | reverse complement strand
GCACTAAGCTCACTTAGTTGATTGCTCCTTCCAAAAAGGCGGCAGCAAAACTAAATAACACAGTCCTTCTTTTCACTGTAGACAAGCCATGATCTGCTTATCTGTTTTCCATTATTCATTTCATATCTTCATAAATCATTGCAGCAGACAAGATGGAGGAGAGCAGGAAGCAGGGTTACGAATCTACTTGCTCCAGAGAGCAGTGTTCGGTGCTTTTATATGTTGTTGCCAAAGTCTCTAGCAGAAAAAAGTCACAAGATATGGCACTATGCGCTTTTTTGAAATAATAGTGCTAGAGGGGTCTGAAAAGTTGCTAAATATGGCAACGAAAACTCTAAGTTGGCATTGGCAACACTTCTCTTCACATCATTTGTTTTCAAATGGTCTGAGACATACTTAATATAAGCGTTCTGATGGCATTTTAGCGAAAGGATTTCTATCAAAAACATAATTAATGTGCACAAATAAGGAATAGTTGTATTAACAATACATGTAAACAGAGTTTTATGTGGCCCCAGGAACTTGGGGCCCTAGGCAACTGCCTAGTATTGCCTAATGGTAAATCCCCCCTGAGTTTCTGTAAAATGTTTCGTACATCATGGATGTGTGTGTTTGTGTGTGTGTGAGCTTCTTTCCCACCTTGATGATTTCAAATAAACATCAGTTATCAGAAGAGAAATGCACATATCTGAGCATCAGCATTGTTTCCAAAGTTTCTGAAATTCCTTAAAGGGGACATAGAATGATTATAAAGGGTATTTGGTGCTAGTCCTTAAAGTCTTTGAATAGGGTATGTGACATTGGTTGGACTAAAATGGCATATTTGAGCATTTGATATTTGAGCCCCAATGCAAGCTTGGTTAAAAGAAATGACAGGTTTTCTTCCTTTTATGGTATGATCATGATTATTTAAGTGAGCTGTGTACTGACTGACTGGTTTACAACGAGCAAAGCTGCTGAGCAAAGACGCATCATAGCAACAAGCATTCACTCACTGAAACATCAAATTGTTGATACGGTAGGGGGACCAGACGTCCTCTTTTTCCCAGACATGTCCTACTTTTCATACTTAAAAAATTGTCAGGGGGGAATTTCATAATCCTCCGAGATTTTGGTAGACTACAGTAAAAGTAGTTCTAACCGCACATGGTGCACGAATTATTGTATTGCCTTCACGCTCTCATGCCCCATTAAAAGAAAACACCACCTCGCATAGTCTAAAACCCGGGATAATTTATCTAGCTCGCTGGCATCTGTGGATAACTATCTATATCATGGAGACTCCCAGAACTTCCGGGAGACTTGGGATGGTCTGTATGTCAATTTCATGGAGTGACAAAAGTACAGGCCAGAACCAAATAAGGCAACATCCCCAAATTGATGCCAATTCTGTGCTTCGTTTGAATTCACCCTTTTTATGGTGGAAGATTAGAATTTTCAGATTTACAGAGAAAGAAGGTGTTGATGGGGTTTGAACTTCTCTGTACGTCTATTTCTCCCCTTTAACTTTCGTTATTCATCTATGACAATGTAAAGTAGGTTTTGCATTCTATGGCCCCTTTAAAGCACAGACCTTAACAAACCCCGGTGGATTCCCATTCCAGGCTTTTAAACGATTGCTTTACTCAGTCTTGAGACATTTTCTTAATAAAAACAAAGCTAAAAATCTGTTATCAGACAAAAGCTGCCCTCACAGATAGTCCTATTTTTTACTTTGTCCCCAGTCTGTTCTTAAAAGGAATGCATTCAAACTAGACATAAACAACTAATTACTGTGCATGTAATGTTGGCCATAGTGGCCCTCCTTTTCATGGCCGATTTGTCTTTGCGTTTGGACTCTCATTTCCATTGTGCTGTCTCCCATTCCTATCATTGGCCAGCTGGCTTCCTGGCCCCGTCTGCAGTCACTGTAAGCCTCATCCGGACTGATTTACATCATATTACTTCTGATTTGAATGAGGCCTGCTGAGAGATGAGAAAGTCAGACAATAGCCCAACACAGAGCAGAGGAAAGGGGAGTACCGTGGAACTCTGGTTGAGCGATGTGTTTACCTTCCTTCATCAAACAAAAAGATGCACTGTTGATCTCATTGGGAGGAAACAATGGAGAGACTTCATGGTCCACTGCAAAACATACTAAAGATTTCTGCCTGCTTCAAACAGTTTTTGTCACCATTTCAGTTGTAAAAAAGGCAGCTTTAAAGCAAAACAATCTCAGGTTTGAAAGATGGGAAAGACTGAACCGTAAACCAAGTCAAATCTGGCAAATCACTTAAAAAAACAAGAACATAAAGACAAAAAAAAGAATATCCAAAGTCATTTTCTTATGTTTTAACTTGTGTTGGCATATTCATTGTCATGTTTTAAAATTGGTGAAGAAATGTAAGCAGCTTATGTGAAACATGAAGTCCTATCACATTTGCATGTAGGTTATGTTATCTCTGTTTGGTATAGTATGGCGAGTGTTTAAATATTGCAATGATATTTGTTATTTCAGAAAAATAGATGGGACTCCTTATTTAAAGTTCCTTCAAGCATTCATCATGCTGAGCTGAGAATCTGCACTGCATAAGATAAGATAACCTTACCATGTCATGGTAGAAAAAAGGGAATGGTCCAAAACAAGCCTGCCAGCTCAGCTTAGATAGAGATGTTACTGTAACCCTATGTTATCAGATGTGTAGAGATGTTTTATTTTCACTTACCCACTCTGTAAATTAGAAAAACAATGAAATAATTATTCTACATCAACCTTTTCTTTTTTTAACTGTTATTATAAAACTTCAAACATGAGCTTAATAGGTTAATAACTGGCAGTTAATGTAAAAATGTTTGAAAAAAAAAGTACAAGCTTTTTTTTCCTTCTAAAATCTTTAGCTTGGCACTGCTTTAGTCATGATATGAATTGAGCTTGAATAATAGTGCAAATGGTAGATTATGAAACTGTGGCATTATACCAGACCAAATGCAATGTCTGTCTAATTGGTCAAAGTTGTCCCTATCTGCCCTGACAACAGC
>NW_015151405.1:81773-84356 GCF_000732505.1 Cyprinodon variegatus | reverse complement strand
TGCCAGCTCAGCTTAGATAGAGATGTTACTGTAACCCTATGTTATCAGATGTATAGAGATGTTTTCTTTTCACTTACCCACTCTGTAAATTAGAAAAACAATGAAATAATTATTCTACATCAACCTTTTCTTTTTTTAACTGTTATTATAAAACTTCAAACATGAGCTTAATAGGTTAATAACTGGCAGTTAATGTAAAAATGTTTGAAAAAAAAAGTACAAGCTTTTTTTTCCTTCTAAAATCTTTAGCTTGGCACTGCTTTAGGCATGATAGGAATTGAGCTTTAATAATAGTGCAAATGGTAGATTATGAAACTCTGGCATTATGCCAGACCAAATACAATGTCTGTCTAATTGGTCAAAGTTGTCCCTAACTGCCCTGACAACAGCCTTGCAAACAAATTTTAAGTTTATAACATGGTGCTCCAAAAAGAACAAGCATGGAGAAAGAATGAAGCTTGGTTGGTAGCATAGCTGTGGAAAAAAAAATATATATATATATTGTTGCTTTTCTTTGAATGAAATACATTTTACCATAAAACTGCAATTAATATTTTGATAAATGGACACAATTTTTTTTTATGCATGTTTGAAAAAAAATCCCAAAAGGTGAATAAAAATCAAAGCTCCTTATTGTTCATCAGATTATCAAATGCTTCATAGAAATGTTGACCTTCCAATCCCAATTAAGACTAAAATTAGGACAAAGCAGTATTTTTTATTGATAATTATTCAAGTGTCTATCTTGTTAATTGGTCTGGGAAGTTGTTTGATGTAGACCATGTCTGTGTGTCTAAGTGTGTGCTGGAGGGAACTGGTTGATTGCATCCAACAGGAGACGGGGAGGTGGTAAAGAGAGAGCCACTGAAAATTGCTTATTCAAGTTCACTAGCTGGGTACCCTCAAGTCATTACAGCAATGCAAAGCAATGAAGATTTGAATGACAAACACACAAAGCCACCTGTCTGCAGAACAGTACAAATAACACTACATTTGCCTATCAGGACAAATGCCACATAAGGGGAAAGGAAAACAAAGAGCAACCTAATTTGCAAAGAAAAAAATAGAAATGGATGCAGTAAATCATATTTATTTTTTGTTTTCAAATATGCTTAGTAACACTACCATGTTGTGATATACAGATTAAAACATCAAGAAACTACTACAGGTATAAAAACTGTACTTATGAAATAAAAATAAAAATCCCAGAAAGGAGAAAAGAAACAGGTGGATGGTATAAAAATTAATCAACCTATTTCTTACAAAAGGACTCTATAAAGCTTTTGTTTATATTTTTTAAGATCAGATAAGATACTTTATTTTCCCACAGTGGGGAAATCTGGTTGTTGCAGATGCAAAGAAGTTGGGAACAAAAGTCTAAACAATATGAAAAGACCACAACACTATAGAGCAGATTGTACAGCAAAAAGACAAATAAAAAACATCTCAGAGAAAAGTGGTAGAAAATAAAACTCCGTTTTCAGGTAAAAAAAAAAGAGAAATTTTGAAGCACAAAGGAAAAGAGAAACAACAGTCCGTTCACAGAAGGTTGGTAATGCTACAGATAATTGTTGGTAAAAATTGCTAAAAAAAAAACCAAACAAAAAAAACCTGTAGATTAGATCAAGATACTGTGCAACTGGTATAAAGACTACAGTATAACAGCAGCTGAGAGGAAGGATCTGCAGTAAAGTCTAAGTTCAACAGTCTGTCAGTGAATGAAGTCTGCAACAATGTGGGAGATGTCCTGTCTCCAACTGCCAACTCTGGGTCCAGAGGGCAGCCTAGGGCAGAGCTGCCTCCCCTGATGAGCTTATGTAGCTGCTTCTTCTCACCTTCAGATAGGCTGCTGCTCCAATTTACACCACCATATAGGATCGCTAATGTCACCACTGAGTCACTAAAGGTCTTGAGGAGCAGCCTCTGCACCCCCAAAGACCTCATTGTACTTAGCAGGTAGAGTCTGGTCTTGACTCTTTCTGAAAACACCATCAGTGTTGTTACTCCAGTCCATCTTATTATTCAGATGGATCCAGTATCTCAACATCAGTAACCTGGATCTTAACCCGTGTCAGTGAAGTGAGTCTGCCAGGAAGAGGCTCACCTGCTCCTTATCCTCAGCTTGTTCTCCTCCCAACCAAGGCAAGCCCAAGGCAAAAGAAGACTAAGGATTGCATAGGGGCCCCAAAGCAGCTTGGGATCCCAATGAAAAATTAATTTATGCTGTTTTACTTTATTTTTTGCATGTTTAATAATTTCTATATGAATATAGTCACAAAACACACAATGTCACATTAATGCATCTTTATATCAATGTGATTGATAACTGTTAACTTAATTTATAAAGCACATTTAAAACAGATACCTCTGCCCAAAGCATTATTATACACAGCATCAGCTTTATATATGTTTACATGTATTTTTGCAAAATAGAAAAATACGTTATATAGAAATTCTAACTTATACTTGAAAAAATGATACTGGTGCCAAATTGGCACGTACGAAAAAGACTAGTGTAAACTTTTGTTTTTGTTTGGAGAACTATCTCCACATACTATCTCCTATATGTGTGGGTATATATAT
>NW_015151405.1:75975-81466 GCF_000732505.1 Cyprinodon variegatus | reverse complement strand
CTGTTGCCCACTTGTGCCAGTTTCCTTTCCCCTTGGCTCCTTTCTAGCTGCTTCTGTCCACACCTGCTCCCAATTAACTGAAGCCAACCATCAAACCTTGACAATGGGCCTCTTTATTGATATTAAAACCAATGAACATATTAAAAAGTTTATACATACTTTTTACTTTGACTTGATCTTCTGTAACATTGACTGATTTCTTTGGCCTGTTCTTTAGTCCATGTAATTTCCATTCATACCTTTGTGTAAAGCTTGGATCAAAGACTAACTGACAAACAGACCAATGTTTGTGAGATCGAAGGACCAAGTTTCAAGAAAACTCTTCACATTTCATTTTACTCTGTATACCTCTGATATCCAGAGGAAAACAGACACCAGCCGTCTGCAAAAATACTCAAATGACTCTGTTGTTGTGGGTTTTATAAGAGACAGAGAAGCTGAGTAGAGGGAGCTGCATCGAGGACCACTTGTTTTTAAAAGGTGGAAACAATCATCTCTTCCTGGCTGTGAATAAAACCAGAGAAATGACTGTAGATTTCAGGTAGGACTGAAGGATTTTGCCAAAATCAAAATTGCAATATTTTTCAACTAAAATTACCATTGAGATGTTATATTTAGATTGTTCTTCCACCAACCACAAGCATGTGAATGTTTCAGTCAAAGATGATTATTGTTTTTATGACCTTGAAAGCTTGCTTGTCCGTAGTCCATTGTGGCTGGATTTGACTGTTACTGTTTCTTAGCAAAGTGCATACTTTGGATCTGCACGCTAGCTGCAGCTGTCTGTTCCTCTCGTAGTGGCAGCGAATAAATTTCAAGCATATTCCTGAAAGTCAAAGTCTTACTCCTGTTAAATGCAAAGGGAGAAAAAAGACTCTGCAATTTGGAAATTGTATTTTTTGAACATTTGATTACATTGTAAATGCAATTAATTGCCTTGCCCTAGTTTCAGGAGAAACCCAAGCAGGTTTAGCACTTTAACTTTGTGGGAAAAGAAGTTGAGATGGTGAAGAGGTACTGTATATACAAACTATGGTGTTCACCTGGTCAACAGACTCGGTTAGAGACACAACTGTGACCAGGGACAGCAGACTGAACATCCTAAGGAAGCTTAAGGGGTTCTGTGTTTGCAGCAAGATGCTGCAGATCTAAATCTGTTGTTGTTGTTGGAGGTTTGTTTGGTAAATATCTTTCCATCTGCTTAGTCTAATACAAAAAAGTACTGCAACTTACCCTATTCTTACATACTGTTATTATTGATTTTTGTAAGTGTTATAACTCAAAAAATATTAAATCTGTTTTTATGATCATGGGTAGTAGGTAGATCAGTTACTCTTGAGTGGCCTTTTTAACAAATGCTTTTTTACTTTTGCTAGAGTAAAAATATGATGAAGTAGTGCTACTCTTACTTAAAGGTATTATATTGAATGATGTTCTTAAGTAGTCCTCCTAATTGTCAATCATTCTGATGATATATTTACCCAATTTCAAATCTTCTTCTGGAGAGTAAGCTTGTATGAGCGATGCAAACAGCAACTTTTAAACAGAGCGTGCACGGGGAGAAATGGGCTTGTGAATGCTCTCACACCAGTTTAATTGCCATTCCCTCTCATGAGTGGGCACAGGGCTGTGCATGTGCATTTTTTTTGTATACTGGAGAGGGCGTTTTTTTTTTTTTTTAAGTCACGAAAATAATCTTTTATACCTTAAGTATAATTTTTGGGAACTCTACCTACCTCTGACGGAGAGTGAGATCTCATCTGCCAGGGAAAGAGCATCAGATGAAGTGACGTATAGACAGTTAACAAGCTAATAAAGATGGCTGACCCTCTTCTGTTCTGGTAACTTTTCTAGATTATTGAATAATTCTTCATATAATGAAGAACATTATGGACAACCAGATCAAGTTTTGCATGACCTTAAACATCCTCAGAGACCATCCAATGTGCAAAGGGAATTCCTCTACAGTGATGTAGTTCAATCATAAGGCCATGGGGTTTTGAAAGAAATCGTCCACAAAAATATTCTTATACTGTATTTATTTTTTATTTAGCTTGAAGCAGTCGTCTAGTCTATTTGACTACATTACATTAGTGCCTAAATCAGTTAATATACATTACCAGCTGACCAGATCTGTTCTTCTACGTGCAATGACTTACCTTTAACCTATTTAATTATATTATTATTGAATGAGCTTTATGAGAATGGGTCTTCAAATACTCTTGATTCATGAGGGTAAACAGATAGCAATGCTACTACCATCACTGAGGGGAAATTGCAAGGAAAAAAAACAAAACAATGCATTGATCAGAAACATGAAAACAATATCAGAGATGAGGGGTCATGCCCCTATTTTACCTCGCCTGATAATTACATCTGATCACAGGAAGGACATCAGTGTGTGTTCTGCATTCTGCATGCAGTGAGTGTGTCCAAGTGTTTGCCTGTGTGTGGGTTTTATCATCCCTCGGGTTCACGAGAGAGAGGAAGGCTTATCTGAGCATGTGAGCCTCGAGACAGCTGTTGACATTCAAAACATCATTCAGAAATCTGCAGCTGAGCTTCTTAACATTACGTGTGCGGACATTTAAGGCAGACACAGTAAAGAATCAAGGATTTAGTTTCCCAATGACTTTCTTCTTTTATTTTTAAACTCCTGCTGAAAGGATTAATTTAAATGTGTAAAGGCAGAGCAATTTTCTGCACCTTGTGTTTATTCAGCCAGTGATTCAGGGCTGATAGTTGCTTTGCCCTGGTGAGATAAGATCTGTCTAGGTTGATGCAGCATGTGTGAATAATGCATTAGCAATAATGACCCCTCCCTGACCAGGAAGATGGACAGAAATATCCCTGACGTCAGCCTGGAACCTCACCGTAGCCAGTGGCACAAAGAGGGGATATTAAGTCTGCAGTGCTTCTTGGGGATCTGCTACACCTCTCTGTCTGCCTGTCTATCTCTCTGTCAGGGGGATGCATCTGTGTCACACTTTCCCTTTCTCTTGTCTCTTTATGGTGACGTGACGGGCATCTGTGAGCACCAGGGAGCAAAGAAAACAGAATATTCAGAGAGACAGAGCGAGCAAGCAGCAATATGTATTTTGACAGAAAGGGATGTATATTTGCACTAATATAAGGGACATTTACAGTCCTGATTTCTGCCGGAGGGATGTCTGTGATTTAGACCAAAACGAGGGGTGTAGATTAATGTGATTTGTGATTTTAAATATTCTCTTAGACCAGTATTGCATTATTATTGAATTTTTACTTTCATAGTTATTTATCTAAACCTTTTCTATTCATTTTATAATTGAAAGTTCCTGTAGTTAACTATAGGAACTTCCCTTTTTCTGCATCTGGATTTCAGAGATTATGCTTTTTCTCTGCCATCTACCAAACAAAAGACTAGGCACAGTAGTAAACAGTGAGTCAGCCAACAAAACAGACTTTTTGGATCTAGACAGCCTCACAGACACAACATACCGGCAACTGTTTCCTCTTTTGCTCTGATGGAACACCTAAATATTTCATCTCCAGGAAAACAGCAGTAGATGATGGAATTCCTGGGTGGTAACTCTGAGAGATGTTTTAATAATTGAAAAGTCAGCCAAAATTGTTCCTGCTTCAGTCTTTATACAATTAAAAATATTTGACGATAAACATGCAACACCTTCTTGATTCCCATATTTAATTTTTTTTTTTATTTTTTTTTATGAGCCATGCTCCTGTGCATTAGTTTGTTTAGTTCTTATAATAAACTGTTTGGATTTGTTGGTTTGTTATTATGGATAAAGTTATGTGATGTCATTTTACTTGTTTGGTTAAGAGAATCACGTAGATTTTTTTTATACACAGTTAGCAACTCCATTACAGCAGGTACAACTCACCAGTGCCTAGTTTGCACGACCTGAAGTACCCCTCTGGACTAACATCCCATAACTATAGAGGTCATTGGAGTACAAAGAACTCATCATGTTCAAGAGTGCAGTTTGAGGTTATCTGAGGTGTTATAAGTGGCCGTGTTTCATTGCCCTTATAATGCTTGATCTGAGCACGTGGGTAAGATATTGAAAAAAGAAAATGAGAATATGTTTCAACAGGCGTGTCAAAAGTTTTAGACTTAGACAAATTCATTTGTCATGTTTTTTTCAAAAGTGTAAAACAAAAACAAAGTTCATTAAACAATATTACAAAACCATATTAGGCTACAGTTTGAGATAAATTTTGTGTTTGAAAACCAAAGTTTATCTGTAAGAATTTGAGATGTGTTCAAATTAGCTTTTCACTAATTTAGAGCAATTGGAATGTTTTCAGACCAATTCACAATGCAAATCCATGAGGTGAATAAAACATTATTTGGTCAAATGTTTATTAAATGATTCGCTTAATCAGGAACCAATACCGTTAGTTAAATTATTCTTTACCATCTTTGAAATAGCTAGCAGTGAAAAGACATGAGGATTCCATTAAATTACCCTTGGTCATACTTGGTACTGAAGTGTAATGAGCATATGAGAAAACCCATGAACACCAATGTTTCAGTGTTTAAACCCTTAGTGAAATAAAGCTTGTCCAAGCTTCAACAACAGCTCAAAACATATTACTGTAGTATAGCGTAGCATGCAGTACATTTTGTTAGCTTTGTCTTTACTCATCAGTAAACCCATGAAATGATTAAAAAAAAGACATATTGTTTGTTCTGTCCCTAATTGTGCCAGAACTGCAAAAATCTGTCCATGTCCATTTTTGGAAGTTTTGAGTTTCATCCAGCAGCAGCTTAGCAGGGCAGGCTCACCGCAAAAGGTTTTTTTTTGTCCCATGAAGCTCACACCAAGGGATTTTCAGGAGACGTTCTTCTCCTTCAATCTGGCACTGTAAGTTCTGAAACTCAAGAAAAATCTGTTACAAAAAGTCTGTTTTTCAAGAGTTCGGTTCTGAAAAGTCAACCATCATGACTTACCCTTGATCATTCTGGAGATCTGGGCCTTTGGGGCCTGGCGCCATGATTTTGTCTCTTCCGATGTGAACCCCCAGGCAGCTTCATGGAAAAAGAGAGAGAGATCTTGTGTGCTGTGGTCTTTTTCTGTTCTCAACACAGAGGGGGGTGGCAAGTCACACATCTGGGAGGGGTCCGGTGGAGGCAGTTGGCTACGAATGGGATGCAGAGCAGAGAGGTCTGACAGCTGTTTTATGAGCAAAACAGCATCCTCCAATGATCATGTTAGGATGAAACATGGACATTGGTTCTCAATGTCCAAAATTATGATCTTGGTTTATGGCACAACTGTAATGATGGGTATCTGAATTAAGCCCAAAATGCAGAACACACACGGAAACGGGGTAAAAGTTCAACAGAGTTTATTGTGGTTCACAAGCACGCGATAAAGAATTAAATCAGGAACAGGTTCAGGGCTGGTTCACTAAAGTCTTGACTGTGACCGGAGACTGTTGGTTAGCAGAGTTCATGGGAAGCTAAGCGTCTAGCTTCAGTCTT